>NW_010114416.1:2603-24131 GCF_000699245.1 Pterocles gutturalis
TACTTTCAATTTAATATTAAGAGAAAAATGGTCACAATGGCCTGGTATGTTTGTGATGCGTTATCTGACTAAAATTTGTGTTCTGTAACAACAGTAGAAACTTTTCCAGGATCAGAATGACTTTAAGGTGTCCTTTTAACAGTAGAGTCACAAGAACATGCACAAAAGTACTTGCAGGTTTTTTCATTTCTGTTTTACCAGTTTCAAATAATTGAATGTTGTACAGTGTCTTGCACTGACCACTGATTTCTGTATTTTGGTGTTGGGTCAGGAAATGACCAGTTTCATGTGATAGTCCAACACGTAGGCGTAGACCATGTGTTGGATTATAAAGGAAGCTGCAATTGGATTGGGAGATTTCCTATTTTAGAATAATTTCAGTGTTTAAAAGCTCAGCTGACTAACAGTTTATGGTTCTGTATGGCATCTGCACTCAGTAGAGAAAACAGGGCTTTTGTGTGTTTGGGACAGGGCCTGGCTGGGCGCTCCTTTACTGGACAATAGCTCTTCTGATGTGTAGAAAAATTTGTGCCTGTATGGATTTACCATGTATGCTGTGGTACATCAGCCACAGAATCTTCTTTGGCATTCATGCCTGTGATGAAGCGGCGGGAGCTGCACCACTTTTTGTAAATGGAGGGTTCAGGTCCCATTAATGTCTTTTCTTGGGTCTTAAAAACAAAACCAGATTCCAAACCTTCTTTCTGGTTATATAAGCTCCACTGTTTTCTTTATGACTGAGTACTAGGTCAGCTTTTTGTCTTTCTTGTGCCACTTTGGTATTTTCCTCCCTCAGTATTACTCCACTGTGAAATGTAGCTTGGGGTTTTCTTTTCCCTCCCTGTCAATAATTCTCGTTGATGCTGTGATGGGCTTTTTTTTCGTAGATTGTGTAAGAGTATTGGTCTTGATCAGCTGTGAGGTTGCAGAATCAAATACATATTTGCTGGAGATTGGATATCTAATGTTGTAGTAATTTAATTGTATTTGTGTACATGGCTTGGTTTATGGACATGTGATCACTTATGATGAAGGGTAGGTAGAATTTCTAATTGTGCAATTGTTTAGACATTTGAGGGAGCAGCAGAGCACAGGTAATACTGTATATCATCATCCACTAATGTTTTATCAAGAAATTTTTTTCTCCTTTAGGAAAAGTTTTCTGTGTGAACGTATTTTGTTTAATATTACTTTCCATTTAATTCCACTTTCTGCTGTTCATAGCTTAGGAGGTATTTCTCAACCTATATCTCAGATCCTAACTTTCCTGTTTGATCTTGAGTACATGACAGGTCTGTTTAAGCTTCAAGGAAGCTGTGTCTGGATTTCCCTTTTTTTTTTTTTTTTTCCCCACTCTGATCAGAAGTATTGGATGAGCAAATTTATTGAGCTTTCCGGTAGCAATGCCATAAATGCTCTTTACTGTGGCTTTTTTCACCAGCATGTAATCTCAAAACTGAGTTAGCAATGTTTGTAATCTGTTAGCCTCATCTCCTTTCTGAATATAAAAATCAGGAGAGAGAGTATGTGAATAGCTGTAGTTTGGAAACATTGTGTGTATCTGTGTGACAGATCATCTGCAGATGTGCGCATTGGTCCTTAGGGGTTTGGGGAAGCTACCTGGTGCAGCAGCATTAGCTCTCTCATCCTTTCGTATAGTATCTGGCTATGTGCTTATGGTTTTGTAGTGTTGTTTTCCTAGATCTTAATACTCTAAGAAGTGGCATGGTAATTTTTTTTTTCTTGTTTGGGTAGTTTTCTGCTGAAATAGACAGAGTTGACTTTCTCCCTTGGCTTTGATTTACACACTTCAGAATGATTCTAGTGCAGCCACAGACTCTTCACGCCTCTTTCTCCCTCTGGTGAAATTTGTGTCAGTGTGTTTTATAATGGAGCTTCTCATACCTTCTTATGAAACATCTAGTGCTACACAACTAAACTGTGTTGATTAATTAAATCAGTATCTAATTCTTAAACTAACATGCAGTGTTGTTTATAATCATGCTAGCTGTAGGCATTAGGGACACTTTTTGTTTGTTTGTTTTTTAGATTCCAAAGAGCTGTTGGAAAGCTGTAGGAATGCTAAGGCAACAGAACTCCCACACAGCCCCTTTTCTGAAAAGGCTGCTGGGACAATTGTTTGCATATATTCTGCTTTTTCTACATGAAAGACCTTGTATACTAAGGACAATTACAGTTTGATTCAGAAACATCTTTGGTTTTACAATAAGAAGCATAACTGTCATAATGCTTTTTGCTAGTGGCACTTTTTTTTCACTACAAATTTGTTTATTTCAGAGAAATGGCAGAAGAAAGTCTATTTCGGAATCTTCTTGAAATCCTGATGAGTGCCTCGAGTGAAATTGAGCAGGCCTACAAGGACTCCTGTGAACTGGTAGATCTAGACACCTGCCTGCTGCTCATAGCAGAGTGCTTCAGATGTCTGAGGAATGCCTGTGTTGAGTGTGCCAAGAATCAACATGTCATGAGGTATAGTTATGAACCATTTTAACCCATACAAAAATATAACCTTCTGATGTTTGTGTGGGTTTATATAGAGATTCTTATTTTACACTGCTGTGTTGGTTGATTTATTAACTGCTATTTCCTGCTTGATGCAATCACTTGAAGTGAAGTACACAAGGAATAAAAATAGCTGACCTATTTGTAGGTCAGAGTTTGGGGCACTGCTGAATAACAGAATAAAGTGTTTGTGTCCTTAGTATGAGTTGATTATGCAAATGAAACAAGGCTTTTGGAAGTCTGACTGTAGAACTATCCTTTTTTCTCTTTTGTTTGTTTAATTTTTTTGATAATATAGTTAAGACTAATTACTTATTCATTACCAGTTACAGGATTAGTGTGTTTTTTAAAGGTATGTTTAGATCTGTCTGGCACTTGTGGCAAAGTATAGCATGTAGAATTGTGCATATCAACCGTGATACGTCTGCAGGTAAACATATATTAATGGATAATAAGAAGTCAGTCTGTCACCTTATGTTGTGTAGCCTCTCTGTTTTAACCTGCATCTGTTGCAGCACTGAAGGGATGCTTGGGATACAATCAGCTGTAGTTACTGAGAACTTGGTAGTCTACCTGCTGTTTTGGGAAAAAAACAAAACCAAACCAACAACAAACATCCCCCCTCAAGAATCCAAAACCACCCAGAAACCTGTTATAAGTTTGTTAGATCATGAAGTATTGTTGTAGAGTACAATCTTAAAATTTGGTTTCTTGGGACTTGCCAAATTTTTTAAATTGAACTAAATATGATTTTCACATGGGAAAAAGTCGCAACTTCTGTGCTGGGGCAGAATTTTGTTAATGCTGCAAAAGTTGCAGGAGTTTTCATAGAAAGCATTAGTTTCAAAATAAGGTAAATCTAAATTCAGGCTCCTACCTTTTTGTTTCTGGCAGTGCTACAGTACTAGCACTCGTGATCATGTTGTGGGTCAAGGAACTGTTCTAAACAGAAAATTTTTATACAGGTTTATGATTTTTTTTCCTGGGTGGATGTTCAGCCAGGCTGTAGCTCCATAGTTACTCATGTTAACAAAACAGGGGGAATAGAATTGCATGGCTGGGAGATTACCCTTTTCCAATACAATTCAGATACCCAGCCTGCTTCTGAACAAAAATGTGCTGTGCACTGGTTACACATGTGCTGTGTATTTCCCCTCACTAGGCAGTGAGGCATTGCTCATTTATGAAGCTTGGTGCTAATAGTTGTACTTTCCTTTAGCCTAGAGGAGGGAGAAGGCCTGTGTGTATAGAAAATCCTGACCATGTTTGAGACAGTGAGGGACTCAGTGGGTCACTCGTCAGATGCTGTTTTGGCTTTGTAGCACCATAACAATTCATATGCCTTTTAATACTGCACTAGGTGCTTTGAGCCAGCTGTACATAGCTGTGCACATATAGCCATATGTTTGTGTTGATTTTAAATGCTGCAAATGCACAACTTCTGTAGGAATTAAATGTCCTGAATGATAAAAAAGTTGTGAATGGAAGGAAAAATTATGTGCCTTTGATATTTGTTTGAAGTGTGCAACACTCAGATATTTAAAAAAAAAAACAAACCACCTCTAACTACAAACTGTTTGCAAATCAAAACTGATTGTTTCTAGGAAAGAATGCAAAGATTGTAAACACGTGAATTGTGTAGCAGCTTTTAAACTGTTGGGGAATATGAAGCTTTGTACCTTCTAGGGTAATTTTTTGTGCCTTGTGTGCTGTGAGGAAATTTAGGGTCTGAAGGAATGGGAAATGTTTTGATTTTAATAGATTGCATGTATACCAGTGTGCATGTGTGTATTATATATTTATAAATATATATTTTTGGCTTCTCTTCTGTGTTAGAAATTAATGGGAATTTGTCTAGCAAACATCTGCAGAAGACAATTACTCAGCATTCGTATGAGATGATATATTTTTCAAGTAACTCATGCATGGGTGTGGAGGTGTAGTAGAGCGGGTATTTCAGTGTTCTGAAGTTTCAGCCAGATCTTTGCCGATCGTATCTCAAACAAATTGCTCGACTACTAAAGTACAAGCAAATTAAACAGATGAAGTTTTCAGCTTTCATACAGTATTGTTTGACTTTTGTGTTTTTACTCCTGTTCCATGCGCACCCTGGTTTTGTGTGTTGTCTGCTTCCAGGATTGCTGGTCTTTGGCTGTGGAATTATTTTGGTGTTTTTGATTCCACATGTCTTCACTTCACTGGTGTATCTTCGCTATCACCATGTTTTTCCATGTCTGTAAGTGTTCAAGGTCAGGTTGGATGGGACTTCCAGCTGCCTGATCTAGTTGTCACTGCCCACGGCAGGGGGATTGGACTAGATGATCTTTAAAGGTCCTTTCCAACCCAAACCAGTCTGAGATTCTGCCTATGATTCCTTCTCAGTGGAGAAAGGATAAATGATTACTTGAGCTTCTCTGCTTCCTTCGAAGAGTTCTGTATGAACTGGCTGTCACTAATAACTTCCTAGATATTTAAAATCCTCAAAGTTTATCCCTAAGTAACAGTTTCCCTGAACACTTGAAGTTCAAACAAAGCAAAGTTTTTACACAAAGCTGTTTGTGCACTAAACCCATTCCTTTTGCTTCTAGTGATAGTAGAGTGGCTACTGATAGGCACAGTTAAGTAGGAGAAACTGCTTTTTATTTCAGAGTTTCTGAAGATGTTGGACTTGCTATTAACTTGAGTGAAAAGCCTTTTTGCTTTATTTGAGTGTATTTCTTATGAAGTGACTTTATTTTTTTCCATCCCCATTTAATAATAGGAACTTGGGTCTCATCTCTACATCTGTCCATTTAATCAAATTGCTTCATGGAATACAAAACAAAGAAGAATTGTTACTGACTGGTAAGGCTGTGGATTTTGTTAAATGTATAGTTTGCACTACAGTTTTTTATGTGGGGAGTCTTGTGGTGGTCTGATGTCACCTTACTGATGCATTTTTTTAATAAATAAGAATTGGGAGGCCTTTTCTTATGCTGCTTGAAAAAAAAACCTTGGCCCCCAGTCTAGTTCAATTGTATTTTTGCTCAACCGTTCCCTGTAGATTGTTAAAGGAAAGATACCTGGAAACTCCTTTAGAATTAACCAAGATATTTGAATTGCAAAAAGGAAAAGTTCCTGTAATACTTCAGTTCAAAATGTGTTCTTCTGTTTTACTGTCTTTTTACTTGATCTCCAAACACAGTGACATGAAGAAATATTCCTTTTTTATTTTGATCACACTTGAAATAGTTTATCTGATTTCAGAAAACAAATTTTGGCTGTGACTTATTTTTAAAAATTACTTTTTAATTTTGCTTTCTGTACTGTGGTTACTGGCCAGTCAGGATAATATCAGCCAAGAACTAAGTGTTGATTTGAGTAGTGTTCATATTTCCTTAATGGATGAGTTTTTTCTTTTCATGTAGTGAAGAGAAAATCTGTCTATATAGTATCCTTCCTCCTTAATGGCAGTTATTGCTACCAATTTCTAACAAACTGATTTCACTGGATGTTAAGGCATTTTCAGTAATTCTCTTGACAGTCTGCATTTCCCTGTGTGTGCATGTGGAGCTTGATACACAGGGCAGTGGATTCCAGTCTTTACCATCTGTGGTTGCACAGAGTAGGAAGCATTTGGTTTGCCTTGCTATTTCTTTCACTCCTTTTATTTGGGTGAGGTTTTTACTGGGTTCCTGTTGCTGCTTTTCTATCATTTTGTGAAAGCAAGTGAGACGAATGTGTCATACAGTAACTTACCCTCAAACACCTTTATGAAGCTGGGAGAGAGCAGTGAAGTCCCGGGTACTGTTTTTTCCCTTTTGCTGCTATATTTGGCTCAAAATGAGCCTTTCAGGCATGTGACAGTATTATGCTTAAGCCACGTTCACTCCTTCACCTATTGCTGGAATCCTTCTTCCAAGGAAGTATCAGTGATGCCACCACAATCCTTCAGTGTGGGAGGACCAGAACTAAACCCTGTGGGTGGCAGAAAGAGGACTTGCTCAATAACCATGAAGAGGAGGAACTGGTAGCACACAGGACTGACTCTCAAGTTGTGTCACAGAGTTGGATAGGGAGGGCTTGGAAACAGAATGAAGGGCAAGATTGTCCTACCCCACACGTGAGAATGCCTTCATAGGCCAGTAGGAGAAAAGGAAAAGCGATGAGAACTAAAATGCTGGTTTTGTTCAGCCTGACATTGTCCCTACTAGGGTACTTAACAGCAGTGGGCTTGACAGGCTGTCTTGGGGAGGTAGAATTCCCACCTTTAGCTTACTCAAAGCACCAGGAATTGCAGTGTGAGAATGCCACCTTCCAGTGGTGCCTCCCAGCATCTGCAGGAGAGTGAACAGGATGTATCCCTTGTTGGTTACACACACAGCCTAAGGCTTCCCCTTCAGTCCTGTGGCTGCTGACCCCTCCTTGGTGGGTTATCGTATGCATGTGTGCTGTTCTGCGGGGATCTGAAGAAACAGCAGTGAATGTTACTCAGCAAAAAAGAAAGGAGGGGGTGGTACCAAGTAATTTGATTAACTGCTTCAGACTCCTTTTCCTAGCCAGAGGATGCTGTAAAATCTCTTTTTATCACCATTGAGAATTAAAGGGGGCATTGACCAGGAAGTTTTTAACAGTATTTCAATAAAAAGTGTTTTGTGACTGTTACTCTACATAGCCATTCAAAAAATGAGTTTGAGTTATAACTAAAATTTGATGGATTGATCCAGGATAGACGGCTTGTTTGATACTGTGTGTTGTATTGATCTCATTGGGAAACATCTGTGGTGAGCATGGTTTAGTTATTCCATTTATGTTAGCATAACAAAAAAAAAATTGTAGAGAAGCAAGTGTTGCTAATTCCTTGCTGAGTGATCTGGTGAACTTTGTTCTAAGTGAAAATTAAGCTAGTGCCTAGAGCGCCAGTTCCTTCTACAGGGTATACCTCAGAAGTTAAGTTACATTCAACTGTGGTTTATTAGTTGTACTTTCAAAAGGGAGGCAAATTGCTAAACTGGACTTGGATAGCACAGTTGAAACAAAAGAAGCCCCTGAAATTTGTAAATGTTACTATGTTTATTGACTATATTTCTGCTTCATTGTTTTCCTCCTTGGGTTAGGCTAGAGTAGCATGTATATTTTGTTGTAACAGATAATTAGGCGTTAAGTGGAATATTTCAAATTGTTCATTGGGGTATGTGTCCTGTTTCCTCCTTTAAATGGCTGCTTGGATTTGGTGATCCCTCTCAGTGCGTGTTTATATCCTTAAAGTATTTTAGATACCTTCATGTTGCTTCCATAGCAACGAAATACAAGGATAAAGAGATAATGCTCTATTGCAGAGTGAACAACACTAAATAATGTTTCAGTTCATGTCACTGTAAAAAATTCCCAGAGCAAATCATTGTAGGGTAAATAAATTTGAAGTTCCAACTTTACTGATTTTTTGAAGAAGAGGGATTTAAAATTCTATGCAGGATGAAACACTGTTTTAACCTGATCTTTGGTATGTTTTCACTCTCTTATCCATTGATAACTGTTAAGACTGGTAAGTCTCAGAGTGATGTGGTAATTTTTGTAGGAAAGCTCAGTGTAGTACACTTTGTAATGGATGAAATTAGAAATGAAATAAAGTATGTATCCTCTGACCACTACCGTGACCAGTGTGGTGGTTCTAAGGGAGGGAATGAACTGCCTGTTCTAACAATATATTAGTGTTCAAAGCAGCAAAAAAGGAGGTGCTGTGCAAAGTGGTGTGATTAAAAACTGTTGCTAAGATTCATTCAGTTAAATCCAGACTCCTTTGCATCTTCTCTGATAGGAGAAATACTTATTTTTAATAGATTTTCCTAGGCCCAAGTGTTATATACATGGTTAATTTGGCTTCTCACTTCAGTTTGTTTACTGAAACAACTCTAATGAAAGTTTTCAGCTTATCTCTTTTTTTTTTTTTTTTTTTAAATGCTATAAAAAGTTAGACAAATTTCTGTATGGTTGTAATGTACTTGTCCCAGCTAGCTATGGAAAAAGCTATTGTTTTGCATATGTGATATGCCACTAAGGCAATGAGCCAGAAAACCTGAAGGTGAGTTAGTATTTCTGTCCTGGAATAGCTCTTTAAAGCTTCAGATAGGTTTAAAAATAACTAGTTAATTCATACATGTGGCATATAAAGATTGTCCAACCCCACCTGCAATCCAGCCATCCCTATAATAATTTTTTTTCTTTTTAGTACATATATCAGAAGAATGTTTTTAGGTCTTTCCTGTACGGTGTTGCTACAGATAGCTGTTTGTCCCCACTCTTCCTCCCTTCTAACATCTCAAGTTAGTTTTAGTTGCATTCCATACCCTAATTTATCTTCTCATAATTGCTTACAATACCTAGTACCAATTTGTCTTGAGCAATTCATATCCTGTAGTACTTAGAGAAGGGAACCTGCTCTAAGGAATTGCACAGTGAAAGCCAAAAGCTAGATGAGTGCAGGGGTTGATGGGCAGTGGTGCTTAACAAGTGTTTAATAACTTGTAGCCCTTCTTCTGGGCAGCATCAAGACTGATTTATGTCAGGTAAGTCACACCTAGTTGTAAATGTGCTATTTTCTTACTGCTCTAGGAGTCTTCCCGCCCTCTTTCTGCAAGAGGTAGAACTTTCCAGTCAAATAGAGAAAAATCAGAGCGCTACACTTCTTGGACAGTATCTGAAAACGAGACTTTACCTCAGTGTTCTTAAAACTATACATGCTGAAATCTAGGAAGTGGGTGACTGTGTAAAGAGGTACTTAGCCTTTTAGATTACAGAGCTTGGATGTTCCTGGTGGGAAGACAGAGAAGATAAATGCTGTGCCCTTCTCCCCAGTTCAGAATTAATTTGAATAGGGATTGAAAATGCAGGAACTGTACCTACTCACGCAGAAGCACTGCATGCAAGAGTGTCTGTTACGTTTGTTTGTTAACTGATTTGAGACCATAGTCTTCCAACAAATAGCTAATAAGATACTCAATTTTTTGCTTTGAGTCTTAGGAAAACAATTAAGTGTCTGCAGAATATAGATTTAATGGAATTTTCATAGGACCCTCTCCACATCCATTTTGTGTTAGTTATTTTTTTAATCTAAAAAAAAAAAAGCCTTATCATTGCAAGCTTTTTTTTACCTCTGGTGTGGGTACGAAGACCAAAAACACTTGCTAGGGGAGCAGGCTGATGAGGCTGCCAGATGAACTTTAACTGAACTTAAAGCAGAGCAGACCCAGATCTCTTAAGAGCTAAGAAGTAGTTCAGTATGTTAGGGATTGCAGCAGACATGGGAAATATCCTCGTCAGAAGCCCAAGTAGAAAATCTCCTTGACTTCATACCATGTGTCTTGGTTTGGTTGTGGGGTTGTGTTTTTTTGGGGTTTTTTTGTTTTTTTTTCCTTTTTCCTATGGCAAACCTTAAACTTTCCAGCAGAATCTAGCAGACATTTGGGAAGATACGTTAAGCTTTGTCAAGATGATGGATCTTTCGATTCCAGAGTGTGAGGTCTGGATTTAGGATTCCTCTCTGAAATCTGGAAAAAACAGGTAGCTTTGTCTCTCCTTAATAAATTGCAGCGAGGGTGTGCCTGCTTTGAAGCAAGGTTACGTTTAATACACTGTGTCCCATTTGATCCTTTCATTGGTTCTCACTCCCACCCCATCCAAGATAGAAGGAGCTTTAATCTTTTTGATTGTAAATATATCTTAAATCTTTCACTGCTTCAAAATATTGCCACTGCTAAAGAATGTGCTTTGAATTCCGGTGTCATTGCTTAAAAAGTATTTATCTGCCAAAATATTTTTCTCTAGGGTGAAAAGGCATCAAATGCCTGATAGCTGGTCTGTGTGGGACAATTTGTTGTGCAAGTTGTCTGAATTAGTTGATTGTCCTCTCTAAGAACTGAAAGCAACTGCACCGTATCAGCTGCAGAGCAATACCGCGCTGTTCATGTGTGCCTGAGAGAGGTGCTCTGAGCGTGGCGCCAGGATTCCTCAGTTCCAGGCTGCTGGTAATACTCGAGCTACCTTTAAAACAAGCAGCATGGTGTTGTTATTGTTATGCTGTGTTGCTGCCATGTCTCTTACATTTTTAGGGGTTTTGGCCAACCAGGGTAAGCTGCATAAACATGCATTAATGGGAGAATATTAACAGCTTGTGCTAATGTCATGGATACTCCTGGAGAGCTCAGTCAAAATCAAAGTCCCCATGTGCCACATGTCATACAAAGGCTTAGGTCTTTCACTGCTCTTAATGTTATGAAGTCCAGAAACACTGGGTAAATTATAGTGGATTATAAGCTTGAATCCTTGAACAGGAATTTGACGTGCTTCCAATTTTCTGAAAAGTGTTCAGGTGTAGTTAAACTGCTACAGATACTCTATTCAGAACAGAACTTAAAACATTCCTTTAAAAGAAGCAATGAAAGATGACTGTAGATTTTTTTAATACTGTGCTTATTATAGTGACTTGAGCATTTTCTGGTAGGATGCTCAGCAACGTGAATATCATATGTCTAATGCCTGTTCGCACCTCCTTTTTTGAGGGAAAATGTGTGGGGAAAATATGGAGTATCTTGTTTTAAACATTTAAAAAATACTCCAAATGCCATGTACTTAGAAGGGAGCTATAAAGAAATATTTTTTGCTTTGAGCAGAAGAGGAGAAAGCCTGTGATGTTGTTTGGGTAAAGACAACCACAATGAATCTGAAACTTCTTCAGTGCTTTTTTCTTTTTCCTCTGCCTGCCAGCAGCCTTAATAATAGCTTGGGTTCAGTTTCAGTCAGTGTTCTTTAAGTACTCAAACTGATTTGGATCTGGTCAGCTATCATGCGTATTTTCTTTTAGTTAATGAAAAAACAATTACTCTTGACCCTTTGCTGCTTTATGGGTTGATCATAGTCTAGGAAAGTGTGTTGGAAAGTACTTTTTAATCTGTTGGTGTGGAAGGGAAATACTCTGCAGAAGAAATGTCAATAGGTAACCCTGGAATTCAGAAGTCTGTAAAAATAAAAACAAAATTGCTCCTTCATAGAAATTAAAAAAAAAAAAAAGAAGCATAAGGTGGTGTGTGTGCTTCAAAAATAAGAGGTACGGAACCCAGACTGTATATAGCTTCCGAAGATATTATTTCTTGCAAAAGCCAGATGGGATGGAAGCATTTAATCTTTGATGAAATAACAAGACAAAAACTTTCTCCTGAGGTCTGCAGAAGGAGAGCATCACATGATTGAGCAAAGAAGAATACTTTATTTCTTTGTAAACTCTTGAAGGTGAAGGCATGCTATGTTAAAAAGCCACTGAATCACAAGATGTAGGAGTTCATGTAGTACTAGAAAATCATGTTGACATTTCCTTAAAGAGATCCCTGAAAAGAAATAGGGAAGAGATCAGAAATTCCCAGGAGCTCCATTGGGTAACTTACCCCTTCTAAAAGTTGTTAATTCAAAGTAATTTTCAAGAGTTTACAGCAAGGGAGGTGTTTAATCAAATGTTTTTGTTTTCCTGAAGAAGAATCTGAGTAAAACAGGGAGCTTTGACTTGTTAAGTTTGCAAAAGTATTCCTGTAAACAAAAATGAATGAATACCAGGTAAGTGATTCAAGTCATTTCTACTTCCTCAAGAGCGGCCAGGAGAAATAAGCCTTTCAGGTCTGTCCTCAGCGAAACGAAACATATTTCTTTGCTCTGACCTTTTCCTAGTTCTGCACTCAACTGTTTGGAAATAGGAATTGCACCGGAAAACCCAGACTGGCTAATTTTACGGGTATGGAAAAGCAGAGGAAGGTGAGAAAGAACACTAAATTGTTTTTCCTTTATTCTTCTTTTTTAAATAGGCAGCTGCGTGTCCTTAACCACTTCTTGATTCTTGCGAATATTTATTTATCTATTTATTTGTTTTCTTCCCTGTGAAGGCAGTAGCAACAGCAGCACTATTACTTTTGGTCCCATTAAAAAGACTGTATCTTGGCAACAGGAAAATGAGCTAGAAGTAAATACTCAGACCTTTTCAGAATATATGTGAGAGAGACCTTTGCAGAAGCAGTAAGCTTGAAAATCAGGACATTTAGAGCTTATGTATTGGCATAGGAGTCTATCTATGGCCTATTTTGGTATTTTATTTTTTGCTGTACCTTATTTTATGGAATGACGGGTCATTCAGCAATGTATTTTAAATTAATAGTAAAGAGAAACTGAGTGGTCAGCTATGGAACCTAAGTGTTCTTTAATGAATGCCAATATTGACCAAGGAAGTCTGTGTCTTATTTTTTGTGCTTTTCTTATATTTCCTGTTCAGCATCTTTAATGTTTCTGTGTTGTTCTTTCAAAGATTTGCATTTTGCTTTCACTGCTTTTTGTAGTTCTTTAATCATGTTGCACTGAATGGTTTCATTTCCAAAT
The DNA here is from genome assembly GCF_000699245.1 of Pterocles gutturalis. Lineage (NCBI taxonomy): Eukaryota > Metazoa > Chordata > Aves > Pterocliformes > Pteroclidae > Pterocles > Pterocles gutturalis. The sequence goes on from NW_010114416.1 coordinate 15,519, forward strand.
TACTGCTTGTATTTTATACATGAAAAATACATATTTTAAAATATGCCTGGAAAGTGTGATGGAACAGTAAACTTTTACTGGACAAACATTATAGCAAAGTGAATATCCAGAGGTCACCCAGTGCTAAGTTTTATTAGCTATAAACAGAGGTCTTTTTTGCTGTCTGAACAACAAGTGTCTCAACGCAGACTTTGTTATATGGCTTTGATTGTAATATGACTACTGTTGGAGAAGATGTAACTTTTAACTTGTATCCTGGGGACTCTCAAACACAATGGCTACTAAATTTAAACCAACAGGACTAAGGAAGGAAAGTTAATCCTTCCTCTCTTCCCCCATCAGTGCCCTCTATATCTGAGGAGGAGGTAAACTGTTTTGTTGGAGTTTTGTTTTGATTTTTTTTTTTCTCTTGGTGGTGGTGGTTTGGTTTTGGTTTTTGTGAGCAAATATTGTAAATTGTTAATGCTACAGACTTGTTGCGTGAGTCATGTTATGTGCTGATTTATATGGAATGAGAGAGTGAGTGGTTATAAAGCTTGAACCATTTTACTTGTCATAGGTAGCATTTGTCAATTTAAGCTAATATTCATATTAGCTTTTCTTTTAAGGGAGAGGAAGTGGGAGAGAGTGGTTGCTGAATGGACCCCCAGTTAATAGGGTTAATTCTGCATGAAATGGTTAATACCTACATGAAAGGAACACACCTCAGTTACCTGGAGGAAAAGAGAATTTAAAAATCTTTGCCTCCATTTATTTTTGTGTTTGGGGTTTCCTTTTGCTTACTGTTAGCATAATTAAACTACTTCTCTTTTACAGCTTAAGTAAAACAGATACTAACTTGACTTTTTTTAGTCATATAAATAAAGAACAGCCCTGATCTTAAGAGTTGCCAGTTTTCATGTGTGATTTTTTTGCTTTGTCTGTCTAGGCTTTTTGTATTGGGGGTGGGTGCCAGTACTTTGCTGCCACTGTTAGAGTAAAAACTATAATTACATTGTCAAAATAATATTTATAGTATTTTCAGGGAATAATTGTGGGAGTGTGATGAATATATTATACTCATCAAACTTTTATGTAAACATAAGTATGAGATTTTTATTTGAGTTATTGGTGTTGTTTTTGGCCTTTGTGTTTTTCCAATCTGTAAAAAGAATATTGGGATTTTCATTGTCTTTGTAGCATTTGCAGAGTGAATGCCCTAACAATCAGTTGCTACACTATCTGGTAGAGGTAAACTGCTATTTGCACTTGTATTGGGATATTGGTTTCATGTTTCCATAGCTTAAGAAAATCCTGTGTTTTTTTGAGTTTTGCTATCCCCTAATTATTATAGCTCAGAGAATTTTACTACTTTACCAAACCGGAAAGTTTTAAGTAATTGGTTTGTTCTCTTAGTACCATTTGGGGTTGTTTGGGTTTTTTTGTTCATTTGTGTTTAGCTCATTAGTTGTTTTTTTTTTATTTTATTTTTTTTTTATTTGAAAGTGAGTCTGAGTGTCTGAGTGCTTTTGAAAGGGAACTGTGAGCATCTCCCAGAAACACCTGTGCTAGGAAGGATGTACTAGGTTTTCTAACAGTAGACAGTTGCCCCTTTGCTAGTTGATGGTATAGACGGGCATTCTTGCTCCTGGGTGATGGTTAAGTTACCAGGTGTAAAACTGCTTCAATCCTGCCCTGTACTGTGGTTTTAACTTTACAGCTGCTCTGTCTGTGCTGTGTTTTGGTTAATATTGCCACAGCTTTTTAATGAACTGTCTTCATAACATCTATGACAAGGATTACAGCTTTGCAGGCTGTACCCTTCCTAAGTGTGTTGACCTGGCGCCACCTTCTGCGGATGAGAAAGTTCTCTTGGTCCTCATAGTTTGGTCCAAAATCCATTGAAGGCCATGGAAAGACTCTGATTTGGGGGGACTTTGTTCCAGGTTTTTGTTCCAGGTCTTTGTTCTTTTTTCAGAAACTGCGAAATAGGAGACCAGCTTTTATACCTTGTTCAGCTATCTGCAGCAGGAAAAGAGCCAAAATTGGACTGAGGCAAGTCAAACTAATGGATTGCCCTGAGTTTACAAACACTGAATTCTCTTCAGCTCTTGTGTGTGTAGTATTGCCCCTGTCTGCAGTGGTTAGCTCTTGACCCACGTACTGAGACTCCCACACTTTGAAACTTGTGCGGTGCGCAAAGTCGCAACTAACTGTGCGCTGCTGCTATTGTTCTCCTGGAGGTGTGGGGTTTTTTTTTGTAACCGTGCCCTGCATGACTAGTACAGGAAACTGTTTATGTAATGCAGTAGCTGTTGTTTTGAGAAAATGCCAGTGTTAACTATTGTTTTCAGCCTGACACATCTGTGTTTGTGCATGTGGCTTGGCTGTGACTTCTGGTATGCATACAGAAACTTCACACATGCCTTAAGTTTCTCATATCGTGAAATCTGTAGTGGAATGAGATTTGAGGAGGTAGAGTTCAAATCCATCAAAGAAGCGCAGCTGTAGGACCAGAGATGCTATTTAAATGCAACATATTCTTAGGTTAATGGGGGGAAGAAAGGGAAGAAAGGGGAGAAGAGGGTAGTAGTGGGGCTTCCAACTTGAGAATAAAAGCTTGAGGAGGGGCTGCATTGCATCATCATTACAAGCCCTGTGATACCACAGGCAAATGTAGGATCTTGTGTCCAAATACAGTAAGCTCCAGCTTTCTCTGTTTATCCCTTGTTAGTCCTATGGAAGATTGTTACAGTCCCCTCTTATTTAAAAACATTTTCCCAACTCTGGTCAAATTTGAATCCAGTGGTTCTTCGTAGTATCTTTTTTCCCCGCCTTGAGCTTTATTCCCTACTAAGTCCTATTGCTTCTGCAGCGACTGACTGATTTAAGCTGTGCTGAGCTGCATTACTTTATTTACCATGGACTGTGAGTATAAAAGTGTATTACTGCAGTGGCTTGTTCAGGTACAGTTTGAACTAGAGACCAGATCTTGCCTGGCAAGGTTCACCTGTCTGATGCTGTTGACACGGATGGCACTGTGAGCAGACTTCGAAATAGTGACAAAGAAAGCTGGTGCTTTCCAACAGTTTGATGTTTGTTGCACTGATGATCAAAAGTGACTTTTCCATGATACTCATTGAAAAATTTTTTGATTGCTGGGCTGGGAGACAGGTGGTGACTGTCTCAGAGTCAGTCTAAATAGTTTTGCTCCTTCTAGGAGACACACTAAGCTGAGCTAATATCCTTAAGTTATAACAAATAGTAGGTCAGTGGGCTGCCTTGTAGGTTTCCCTTTTCTTGTTGTTGATACTCTTTTTAGGCAGTGTATATAACTGTGTGATTTTTTTTTTCTTTTTTTTTTTCTTGTTTCTGCAATTTGGAGGCTTTCTGGTACATGCTGCCAAGATGTTGCTGATTTATGACACATGCATAGTGGTTTTATAATGTGGACTGATATCTACTTGGAGCACAAAGGAAATGGGAATTTGCTGATGTCTATTTAATTAGAATGGTTTCTGGTTACTTTGGTTGAGGCTTGTAATGAACAGTAATGCCTATATTTCTGTGGACCTTTAAATACAGTGTTCTGTAAGCCCTTTCCTTCCTTCCTTCTTTCCTTTCTCTTTACTGTCCCATACCCTACCAGCAAATAATGTCAACAAGTTTCATAATGAGGCAGGTTTCTAATCTACATAAATATACATGAATGAAAACTTGCAGAAATATCTGTAGATTTAAGATGATTGCCGCTGGTTGACTATAAAGGTGTGGGGAAAAAATATATTACTGTTCCCTGCCTTTTTCTTTTGATGTAAAGGCTGTGGTATTTTTCCTTTGCTCTGATATTGTGTGCTGAATCAGCATCTGCACAGGGCAGCTCTTGGGTAAGCAGGGCAATCGTAATTCTGATCATCTTACCTCACAGCAGCTGCTCTGTGGCTGTTTCTAGCTTCCCTCTACATCAAAGACAAGAAAAGAAACCAGTCTTTATCTCATAAGGTGCTGCTAGGCTTTGGCCAGAAAAGGGCAGATATCAATCAGGTTTGCCATTTACTGTCTGTAATAGATCCTGTGGTTATTGGTAATGATGGGCACAGTGCAGGTCACATGCTTCTTCCTTGTCTTATGGCTCTGATGGAAGAGAAGAGAGAAAGGATAAATAATGGTAAAGATTATATTATGGGATATGAGCAGATCTAGGTTGTTTTTTTGTTTTCCCCAGCAGGGATGTCAGGATTGTAACATAAAGGTGGCAAGAATGGGGCAAACAAACCTTTTAATGCAGAGAGCTTCCTAAATGACAGCGTATCGTATATTTAATGTAGGGAGACACAGATTAGCTGTTTTAATGTGTACTGAGAGGAAATGCCCCTACTAAAAATTCTCCTGTGGAGGCGCAAGAGTGCTATAGTTCTTCCCTCAGGGGAAGTGAAGTTGGAAGGGGTTGGAAAGGAACTCGAGGAAGATCCAGGCAAAGACAATAATGTGAGGCATCTGCTAGTCTTCAGGTAAACTGTCACATGTGTGGATCAAGATCCAAGTAGTTATAATTACGTAAAAGTTCACCATGGCATTCTTCCAACATTTTGATAATCATTGCCATGGCGCAACTTCCAGACTTTCCAGTTACATGAGCATTGTTCTGATGGAGAAGAAGGGGACTTTGTAACTGTGACTTTCCAGACATAAGCTACAAGCCTTTTTTTTTTTTTTTTTTTTTTTCTTTCTATTCTGGAATATTCTTTTTCCTAGCAGGTTTGGGCTGGGAGAAGCATGCCTTGTGCCTATCCTTCAGTTTTCACTGAGAATTTTAGGGTATATTGCTAGTGTAGAAAGGAAAAGTTACAAGATTTGTACCAGGAGACATCAAGGTGTTTCCCTTTCTTCAATCCTCTGGACCTAACATCATGTGTGATATGGAAGGGAGTGTAACAAGGCCATGAGAAGAGGCAAGCTTCATTTATACATATTAAAAAAAAAAAAAGGAAATGCCCCAAAATGTGGATGTTAAAGCCGTTGCTGTATGTTAATGTGGATATGCAAGTAAAAACACTAAATTTAAGTCTACTTGTTGATCTCTGTCTATTGCAAAAGGATCATGATCCATTATTAGTCAGATACAGAATATAAATGGTCCAAGAGAGGAAAAAAAAGTCTGATATCCTTTCCACAGAGTTACAGAAAAAGGTCATTTAGGTTTTCTAGGGAAAATATAAGCACTTCAGTGGAAATTTTGGTTTGAGTGAAACAACACCCACAGTATGCCATCGAAAATAATTGGAGAAATTTGCTCACAATCTTGGTTAGTATTTTCCATGTAAAATTTTTTTTTTTTTTAGACCTGTACAAGGTATCATGTAGTAGTGTGTCAAATGGTTAGATACCACGAATAACGCATAGTGGGTGGCCAGTCCTTTTTGTTATTTTTCTTGGTTTCCTGGCATGGTTTAAGTCCAGGTTGAGACTCCCCAGTACTTCAAACTTGCTGATTTTGCTAGAGCAAGGTCTTTAAAGAGTCATTGTCTATTAGATTTAGGCTCAACTTCTAGGTTCATTCAAGAAAGATTTTACATCCTAATGCCTGCAGGAAACTTATAAATGCAGTTCCCAAGTCTGCAAGCACTTACACATGTTTTATTTCACATAGGAGAGTAATCTCAGGCATGTGTTTTTGCTACTTACGGAGGTAAAACAGGAATCTCATGTATTATGCCTTTAGACTTTAATAGATAATTTATTAAAGAAAGGAACACACGTATGATGTTTACTTTCTAAAAAAAAATGATGCAATTAAAATACCATAAGATAAAGAGAACGGTCCTGTCATTGTGTTGAATAAGCATTACTAATGCTGTATGAATCATAATCAGTATGAAACTGATCCCATGTCGACCTGTTAAACTGACTTTTCCTATTAAATGCACAAATATATTTTTTTTAATCTAGCATTGTGAGATCTCATTGTAACTCGCATCAGCGGCTAATTTGAGAAGTGGTCTGATGATAATTCACTTGTAATTCTGCATTTTTTAATAGTATGGTGGGGATTTTTCTTGTCTTGGAGACAAATTCTCCTTTTTAGTAGGATCAACGTGTTGATATTTTGCCTAGATGTTTATCTTCCAAGAACATAATGGTTGTCCAGTCACTACAGATAATGTTCAGTTAATATTAGAGTTAGTATTTCTGAAGGGAAATGAAAAAAAACACTCAAGTTTTTTTTTTTTTTTTTTTTGGAGGTGGAGGAGATGAGGAATGGGAACAGAAACTTATTAAACACAACATTCTTGGTATTCCACAGATGGTAAAAACTAGTCTGCACTGCAGCAAGTGCAGTATGATCAAGGCAGAAATATAATCAGTAGCTAGACATCCATTTTATTTACAGAAATAAAATACTAAGCAGTATTTTAATAACTTTAAATGACAGAGCCCATATATGTATTGTACATTTGAGTAGTCTAGACAGAGTGTTTTCCAAGGAAAATACATTTTCATCAGTATTTGTGGTATGATTCATGGTGGTGAAGAGGCAAATAACCCTTTTTTTATGACTGGAAGTTGCTTTAACTTGCAGCCACAAGGAAACAAGTCAATGACCGGATGATAGTGGTAGAAACTAACGTTTTATAGTAATGCTTATGCTGAGTTGAAGGTTTTATTTTTCCAAGGATGGCGATATATCACAAAACATTCTGCCATTGTTTGCAAACCGTGAAAGGTGGTCTGTGTAATGGCTTGCAGTCCACAATTTAGATTTGAAAAGCTCACAGGTGACTTAAAAGATGTACAGGCTGTTGGGAGGCTCTGATTTGAGCTAAGTAGTTGTAAACCTTTGTGCATGCCCCCAGTGTAGAGGGGGCACACCAGCTACATCTTTAATGCATAGTTCTTCATTAGCAAAATGTTAAGGGGAGATATGCAAGGGTGCTAGCCTTATATTTGCAGTCTGGCAAGTGACGTTGTACAGCTTCATACATGCTTTGATTGGATTTATTTTGCGTCTCTGTGTAACTCCAGTAAAGGCAAAGGATTGTACTTATAACTCTTTCTGTGCTGTCTACCCTAAATAAAAAGAATGGGAATATCTTCTTATGACTGTTGTAAGCCTCTGCACCTGAGGTCAAGGTTTTTCAAAGTGATTGGTGAGCAGGTTCCTGAGCTCTTGTTCTTGACTAGAGAAATTGTGGTAGGAATTTGAAAGATAAGTCTGATTATCCACCAGGAAAAAAACTCACGTTCTATAAGGAAGATGTAAAAATGTGTATGAATATAGACATTTAAATAATATACATTACAGCAAAATATGTTGTGTAATAACATAATGGTTGTGTGTAGTAATATAATCAGGAAAGATACTGGGGGGAGAAATTGCAGTTAATCTTCTTGATAGAGGCTTAGCAGCAATAAACTCTTCTAACTTTAGTGCTGGAACTTTAATAGTTGTTTATTTGTTTTAAATATTATCACCTAACCGTGTGAAGCAGAAGTAAACAATGTATTATGTTTTTAAATCACAGTGCTTGAAGTCTTTGTCCTAATAACTTCAGGGATTAAGTTTTCATCTAACACACAATCTGATTCCACAAATGACACTGTGTGAAATGATGTCTTCGTGAGGACCATGATGCAGGGTCAGGCTTGTGAAAGGTTCATTTGTGTCCTTCTGACCATCTAGCTAGTACTACTATATAATTGTTAAATGAAAAGTATGCACTAGAGCTTGGTTCAGTTACTGTGTGATTGTAAGAGATTGAAAGAAAAAAGTAGAGCTGTGGTCTTGAAGGTACTGAACTGCTGGGGTGCATTTAAGCCACCCTCTTGCAGGGCCATAAAGTAATATCAGCTGCCACACCTTTTGCATGGATGGCATTGAGTGACTCTAAAAGATCAGTGTACATGTAGACTAACATAGATTTAGATTAGCTATTAGGAAGAATTTTTTTTCTGTGAGGGTGGTGAGACACTGGAACAGGTTTCCCAGAGAAGCTGTGGATGCCCCATCCCTGGAGGTGTTCAAGGCCAGGCTGGATGAGGCTTTGAGCAACCTGGGCTACTGGGAGGTGTCCCTGCCCATGGCAGGGGGGTTGGAACTGGATGACCTTTAAGGTGCCTTACAATGCAAACCATTCTATGATTTAGGTACCAACGTTCACTAGGAAAAGAGTCAGTGTTCCCCCTTGTACGCTTTGCCCTGTTGTACAAAGAGGTTATTTTGATAAAACCTAGAAAATTCTCCGTAACCCATTGCAGGCTGCTTGTGAAAGCAACATGTTATCTGAGTATTTGCATTTGCTAAAAGACATCCTGCTTTTATAGAAACCATTGCAATCTCAATGGGGGGAAAAATGTCTTCAGCTCTAGGGTCGATCTGTGTATCAGAAGTTACATGTAATTTCACAGTGGGTGACCATCAGGTTAAAAATAGTCTTGTTGACCACACACAGCATAACGCATAACATATTTTAAATTAAAATTTAGCTGTGTCGATAGCTACAGAATTATTTGTTAAAGTTGGTGCTTATAGACACCAGCAGCTAGGGGCTGGACTTCAGATGTTAAGTAAATCTGTCCTATGGAAAAGAAATACATTTTTATCATTACTATGAGTAATATTTCCAAAATACTAGC
>NW_010114416.1:24153-49023 GCF_000699245.1 Pterocles gutturalis
TATTTTTAGCTTAATAAAGGTGTGTAAGTTTTCAGGGACAAAGTGGAAATCTTGTAGTTGTGTTTTTTTCTTTCTTTTCTTTCTTTTTTCTTTCCCTTTTCAGAAAGCCCATGGCTTATTGAATGCATAGCAAAATGGTTTCAGTTGGTACACTGTACAATTAAGTCTGTCTTAATCATCTTCTAAATTTTCTTGCTGTTGCTGTAAAAACAATGAAATTGTTGGAGAGGAGAAAAGCCGTATCTGTATTCTGCAGATTTCTAAGCATAGTTGAATCGTATGTTGCAGCAGTGAAGTCCCATAGAGGTAAAACAAAGAAGAGAAACATGGAAGTTGAATGCTAAGAAGAGGCTTCCATAGTTGGGAATGCAATGCTTCACTTTTATTGTAGCATTTGCATTTTTTGACACATACATACCCTGCTGTGAATTTACAGCTCTGGTTGGATTTTTGAGGGTTTATTTTTTAAAGTGTAAATAACAAAGTGTAGATTTCCAATGGTCATATTAAAATTCACTGTCACTTGGTAGCTTGGTGCTAGGCTAGTACATTTTATATGGAATCATCTTTGGAGAGAAACACTGCATATCAGATATTTCCATACTCCCAGACCACCAGGTGCACCTGTGGGGTTTTTTTCTTTCTTTTTTTTTTTAAACATAACCATGCAGATGTTACTGTGTTGTGGTTCACAGAACATACTGTGATGAACTACTCTAGTTGTGGTGCTCTAATGACTTTTCATAGAATCATAGAATAACTTGAGTTGTAAAGAGCCCATAAGGATCAGTTTTAAATCACTTTTGATGCTGTTTGCTCGTTTTCATCATTGGCTTTCCATCTGTGACTGCTGGACCATGGCACATAGATTCATAGCATGGTTTGGGTTGGAAGGGACCTTTAAAGATCATCGAGTTCCAATCCCCCTGTCATAGGCAGGGATGTCTTCCACTAAACCAGGTTGCTCAAAGCCCCATCTGACCTGACCTTGAACGCTTCTTCTGATAGGTATCTACTACCTCTCTGGGCAGCCTGTTCCAGTGTCTCACCACCCTCATCATAAAAAAATACCATCTTTGTATCCAATCTAAACCTACTCTTATTCCGTTTAAAACCATTGCCTCTTGTCTTGCCACTACAGGCCCTGACAAAAAGTCTCCATTGTTTTTATAGGCCCCCTTTATGTATTGAAAGTCTGCAATATGATCTGCCTGGAGCCTTCTCTTCTCCAGACTGAACAAACACAACTCTCTCAGCCTTTCTTCATAGGAGAGGTGTTCCAGGCCTCTGATTATTCTTGTGGCCCGCCTCTGGACTTGCTCTAACAGGTCCATGCTTTTCTTGTACTGGGGACTGCACAGCTGGACCCAGTATTCTGGATGGGGTCTCACTGTGTAACTCTGGACAGCTTGTTGGTGAACTGGTTGGTAGTTTTTCCTACTTGGTCAGGTGAATCCCATCAGCTCCCAACAGGCCTGGCTTCTCAAAGGTAGATCTATGGTCATAGAAGCCAAAATATGAGTATTCATGCACCAGTACACAAACCGTATTTGGCATGTATACTCTGAAGTTGGGGGGGGCGGGTTGTAATATGAATTACTTTTTTTTTTTTTAATAGGGAAAAGAGTTCTGGCACTGCAGAAGCAGTGCAGCAGTTGTACTGTGGTTGTGACAGAGCACATTAATTGATTGGGCATACTGTGAGGTATGTCTCTCTGTGTGTAATTTGTACTCTTGGCATACCTCGATTACCTCAGGTGTTTGTAAAATCACATATTTCAAATTACTGAGATTAATCATGTGAGGTTACTTGCATGGGGAAATGTTGCATTATCAAGATATCCTCTTTTTCCACTTAATTGTGAATAGATACAGTTGCTTTTGTCTCAGGGATTATCTACTTGCCCATATATTGATTTGTGTCCCCTAATTAAAAGAGAAATGTTAACCATTACTGGTTAAAACTAAGCACTTAGAGATTAAAACTTTTTTTTTCCCATGGTCTTGCTTGCTCAGGACATCATCATTGAACAAGGATAGTGTTAGTTGCTTTCACAAATATTAAGACCCCAGTGCATGATTAATGAAGAATTTGTAGATAATTTTTACTGTACTGCAAATGTGTTCATAGCATTTCATCATGGTTACAGTAAGATTGTCAACTTTTAAAAGATCTTTTTTTTTTCCTAGTTTGTAGTATTTTTTTGACAGCTTAGTCTCTAACAACTAAAGTGTAACTGATAGCTGAAAAAGTCAAGCAAATTTGAGGTAAAGATTGGAGTGTAATCAACCAACATCGTGCCTCTTTGAGAGATCTTTCTCATAGTAGAGTAGGTAAGGAGCTCACCAAGAGAAATGATACCCTATTCCTAGGATTTACTGCCTTGTTAGCTTTTTCTAGCAGGGAAATATTTCCATAAACGTCCGCTAGAAAAGTAGCATGCCCGTGCCTGCTGTCCTTCAGAAAAATTCTGAGTCAGCAGGATGGGAACCAGATGGATGAGAGAAGCGGAAGCATAATGACAGACAGAAAATAATAAGAAAGTGCAGATGTGCAAGGAGAGAAAACAGAGATCTTAAGAACTAAAGAATAAAGGAGAAGTTTATTCAAAATGCAGTATGGAGAGGACATCTATATTTTGGGCTTTAAATATATATATGGAAAAAAAGTTACTATTCCCAAAGTCCAAGTGACTTCATTTTAGACTTGGTTTCTTTTTGTTCCTGAGGACATATGTCCAGACCTCCATAGGAAATCTGTCTGCCAGCTGGCGCAGCACCTTTTAAAAAGACCTAATTTTATATTTCAGAACCTGCCAATATCAGCCACCTCCATCTGTAATAGGCTGCTGTTTGTAATATCTATTAAACCGCATTTTAACGTTTAATTTTAACTTTCTTTGCCAGCCTATTAATAACGGCCAGGCTGTTGAGAGCTGTCAATAGTGACAAAAAAAAGTGGTTTAATTTTGTGAGGTCTATGGGTTCATGCTTTTATTGTTCATGAATTTATATGTTTTGGAGGACTCTAGGATACTACCTTGCGTGATGAAATATCATCTTCCCGTATTTTAAGTCAATATTGAGAGGAGGCTGGAATAAATCCTTTGTAGTAGTAGTAGAAACCTGCCATATTAAATTCAGCATTAAAATTGGAGACAAAGTTACTTGGAGTACTGGCTTTAATTTTTCTAGGATAGAAATAAAATTATTGAGTACATCATCATATTATATAATGATTTCTCCAGCTAAATAGACTTCAATGTGTCTAGCGAGGGAACAGATGCAGTGCTTGTGCTCTGGCTCTGCCTGCTGCAACAAAATTTTCAAGCTGTCTCTGGCCAGTTTGGGGAGGGTGCCTGGGGACTTCTCTTAGTAGCAGGCAGTGCTGCTCTTCCAGAGTTCAGGTGATGACAGGCGGCTTATTTGTGTTAATTTAATATGAGGAAGAAAGCCACTTCAGATCTGGAAGAGGCAAAATGTCCACTGCCATGTGGCAGCCACTGGTTCAGCGTGGGTCTGCTTCGGTTTGTGCTGACTGTAGCTCCAAGCTTTCATTGATTTCAGTCTGTCTTAAACCTTGGCAGAGTCAATTAGTTTTTGTAATCACTAGTAACCAATGTTATGTAGTCATATAAGTAACTGAGGAAAAAAAAAATGTTTTGGGTATAATTCTAGAATACTTTGTAAAATTATTTGCATTAGAAGAGAAAATGGAAATATTTATGTACAGTAGCAGTGAAATTCTGTATCCAAAGCTTATTTGAGATGGATTCAGTAGTATATAGCTGTAATGTTGAAAAGTTTGTCATTTATATGAAATCTATTAGTGTTTCTTTGAATTCCTATTAATATACTTTCTGTGTTTTTTTCAGCTCTTCGTTGTAGCCTCCAGTTTCTTGGAAACATTGCAGCAGGAAATGGAGATTCCCAGAATAGCATTTGGAAGTGTGCTTTCCCAGATCTCTTCTTGTAAGCATGGATGCGGGTTTTTTTAATAATGTAATTTCTGTGGTTATATTCAGATCTTTTGTACATGATACTTGTGCCTCTACTAGCACCATGAAGCTCTGAAAAATAACTTTGGGAAGAATGGGATGGTTGAGACCATATCCTGGTTTTTTTGTTAGTCAACCTCAGGGGTTGGGACCTTTAAAACCTGCTTGTTCTAAACTAACGGTAAATTGATTTCGTTTAGCAGAAACTGGAAGAAAACTCATATTTCAAATTATGTGCTTTAAACGTAAGCTTTATTTCAGTGTTGTTTTCAAGTAGTTATTTCCAATAACACAGCTTTTTCTTTATTCCCTTTGCTGCTGTGCAGACCTGCCAGTATTTGTGGATCAGATGGAATCTACAAAAGGGACTTAATCTTTGTGTCTTCCAATCATTTTGCCCCCCTCCTAACCTCACTATAATATCTTCCTGGAGGTTCGATGACATGTGTAATGAAATATTACAAAGATGATGTTATGCAGACACACAACAATCTTGTTGATGTGTTTGGCCACATTTTTCCTAGGGAGCTAGTAACAAAGGCACATGCATTCAATTTGATGCTCATTCCAAGTGTGTTTTTTGGAGCCCACTCATCAGCACTGGATGTAGAAAGACCTTATGATAACAGAAGCAGATAATTATTATGGTTTCACCCAATTCCTAGATCTCCAGTTAGCTCCAATGTAGCGTTAGTTTTGTAAATTGCCTCTTAAGTTTGACCTTCAGTTAGGAGTTGGATGTTTTTCTTTGCAGGTAACTTCTGTCCCTCTTAGGCAATGACAAAGTAATGATTCTGTAAAAGACAGCAAAGAAGAATAACTCAACGAGCTGAATGCCACTAGTCTGTTTTTCCAGGGTGAGTTTTAACTTGCTCTCTTAACTCCCTTTTTTCTCTTGAAGGACATGCCTAACGTACAATGATGAGAAAATTGTTGCCTGTTGTTGTATGGTCCTGTTCACCTGCCTTAATTCAGAGAAAGTGAGAGAACTGCTGGATCCTGGGAACTTGACTGTGGCTGTCCATGTCCTGAAAGCCTACAAAGAGCAGTTGGAGTCTGAGTGGTCGTATGTATCTTTAGATCCCAACCCCACTTAATTAAGTGTTTTTCTAGTGTAAATCTCTATATTATAAAGTGTCTAAATTTGCAACACTGGTAAACAGTAAATGAAGATCTATTTAGAAGTTAGTAGTTTGGTACAGAGACAATTTTCATGATACTTTCACTGACTGTTTTGATTTCTGCTAAAATAAGACTATATTTTTGTTGAGAATATAGACAGGAATTTTAAAATCATGGTCTTTGTTTTTAATGAAACAAGGTTCTAGAAGGCAAAGTAATTTATACTTGCCTAATGGTTTGAAGATTTTTGGAATAAAGTTAACACAGAATATAGTCTTACAAACTGGTGATTGGGTCATGCTAGGAAGACTTGTATGACTGATGCTTGTGAGTACTATGTAAAACATGGGATAACGTGGGAATTTTTTTTTTTTTCTGGAAATCTGTTGTCTAGTGCAACATGCAATCGTTTTTATACCAAGACAGAGAAGGCATTATGTTTTCATACTTTAAGAGCACCTAATCAGTAGTTTTATTTCATCAAGCTTTTATATTTTTTGCTAGTAGCCATTCTGTTAAATATTCTTGTCAATTAATGCATTTGAGAAATGTTCTGCCCTGTGTCAGCAAGGGCACATATTCAGTTAATTGTTATATGGTGCATTCCAAGGAGGGGGGGAGGAAGGATAGTTTGTATGGTTTTGTAGCATTCTTTTGAAGGTCATGTTTAAATTCAAAATTTTATTAGGAAGAACTGTAATGGTTTTACTAGTTATTTGGGAAGTCTCTAAACAGAGTTAAGATGATTGAATGAAAAGCAAATGTAATAGTTTGCTTTTGTACTGAAAAAAATTACTATAAATTTTTTTTGTGGCTGGGCTTTTTTCAAAACCAGGTTAATTTGCTTAGGACATAAATAGTTTTCAGAAAGCAAACTTAAATTTTCAGGGTCAAGTAACCAGACTTCTATTTCAAAAGTGACAAACTGAGTCTTTAGTTTTAGTATCTGTCAATATAAACACATGTGAAAGATTGCTGTTAAGAAAATTATCTTGATTATCCTTCATTGTCTTTATGTAATGAAGATATGATGAGATGTATTTTGACTGAGATATGAAAGCCAGGGAGAGGTGGAAGAGGTTGTCATGGTCTTAAATTTATATTTTGAAGGTAATTGCAGAATAAATGCAACATCAAAATACATGCCGAGGTATGCATTTCCCTGATCTTTCTAGTCTGAAGTGCAATCTGTTGATGTTATGATGAAAATGTCTTCTCTCCAATGTGGATGTTTGATGTGGGTGGGAAATGATCTCTCTTCAGAGTAGTCTTGAAATTAAAAAGGACCAAACTTCTATACAAGATATAAGACTATGCTGAAGGAAAAATGGTAGGTAGAAAAGAGTAATCCTCGTCCTGCCATAAGGCACTTGCAGAATGTTTGCCTACTTATTCCTGTCAGAATGCTGAATTCCTCATTCAGGGAATATACAAAAAAGCGTTTGAATATCTTCCAGGTGTTAAGAAAATAATACATTTGTTTTTCTTTCATAGGACTTTGACATTGGCTAGTTAAATCTCAAAGCTCGTTATCAGTTTTCCCAACTGAAGGAAAAAGTAGTGAGTTTGTAGTGTAAGTTTTTTGGCATTTTATGTAGTCATCTTGAACTGAATTATAAATGGAAGTCTTTCAGCAATGTTGGCACTATTTTCAAGTCAAAACAGGTAAAGTGCATTCACAAATGCAAAATCTAAACCAAAACTATATCGCAACAATGCGGTATCAAGCACTGAACAGGTATTCAAACAGCATTACTCCCTTGCTAGAAAGGGGCTGGTTTTTCTGTGTTCTTGTAGCTCTAGAGCCTTTTTGTGATTCGTCTTGTACCTATTTCCCCCTGTTTCTTGATCCTCACTTCATGTGTTCTAATGTTCCATTTCTTGCGTATCCCATCTCGGGAAACACATTTACTCTCTCTGGTTCTCCCTTGTGTTTATCTGTTCTTACTGTGAGATAATATTTGTCATGGCTGAGGGTAACTTAATTGGTAAAATATGGTCTGTCTTCGTATTAGTTTTTTTTTTTTTAAAAAAAACCCCTCCTTTCCATCCTGAAAGAAGCTGTGATATTTATATATTAGAATGCATGTAATATCTTTGGTCTACTTGGTGTGGAGGGGGTGATAAGAAAGTAACTTTTTCATGTCCTTTTTTATTAAAAAAAAGAAAGAGCCTTTTTCTTATTATCTTGGCAGTATTAATGCAACATGTAGCTCATAGACAACACGTTCTTACTTTAGCTTTAATTAAAGAGGATATTCACTTAATTCTATTAATAACTGACTACATTTTCACAAGGTATCTGCAGTTTGTATCTCAGATTCTTCTTTGCATTTTTCTATAATTTTTCAATTTAGAAAGCACATACTATAAGAGTGTTTATGTCGCACAGCTGAACCTCCCAGTCCAAATGTTCTGGTTTTTTTCTAGAATATTAGAATTGGTTTGTTTTGTGGGTAGTCTTGAGTTGGGTCTGAAAGCCTGGATTTTTTTTATTAGCACTAATCCTTCTACTGTGAGATAAATGTGGATGGATACAATCCTGTGCTGTAATGATGATCCTAGGTTAACTTTTCTGTTGCTTGCTTTCTTTCCTTTTCCCTGTTGCTGAGCAGCAGGAAGCAAGGTACCCAGCTCTTGTGCTGGCTTGCTTGTGTCCTGCCTACTCAAGCAGTTTTCTCTGCTGGTTCTCCAAACTTAGGGGAAAGCTCTACTGATGCCAGCTGCGTTGCATCTATTTTCTGTAGGAAACTTGTGAACTTTTCACTGCTCTCCATTTACTAGCATAAAGTCCTGCTCTCTGTTCTTGTGATCGGACAGAGCAGGCAGAAATGGCTTCCTAACACATACTTTGCTGAGAATAGAAAAGCTGAACAATAAACAGGATTTCGTATTTTGGTATAAGTAATTTATTTACTTTGGCCGATGAAAGTTGAAGAATCTTATCTTGGATGTGAGAAAGTGTTTGTTTTGGTTTTTGGGGGTTTTTTTTTGGCAATGATAAGTGAAAATCTAAGCTTTGTCTTTGGGTCAGTGTTGTACCTGACATATAGTAATGCTGTCTTGTTAGGAGAGTTTTTGAAATTATGTGACTTTGCATGTGTCTTATGCCGATACAGCAATTCTTTCCTTAGAGTCTCCTGTTTCTAAAACATTTTTGGATATTGAATGAATTGCGGTTTTCTGCAATCAAGTGTGTGAAAGACAGACACAGTCGTTGCTTTGAGCATGTTTAGAATAAGTTTGGACTGTGGTGTATTGCTGCTCTTGCTTTGATGCCTTTTTTTATCATGGTCTTCCTGATTTGAACTAATTCTTAGTTCATTACTAAAGCACTTCCTTCTCACCCCCCACTCCCCTTTGAGTAACTATGGTCCTTTCTGCTATAGAAGACTATGCATGAGATACAGTCATGTAAAAGTGCATTAAAAGATTTCTATCCCTTTTCTTATGAAGTCAGAGCTAAGTTTTGGATGCCTCTCTGGCTGGACTGTAGAAAAAGTATTTTGTCAGCAACAAAAATTTGGAGCTGTACTTCAGCTCTCACTGAAATATATACCACTAGGATTGCTTAAATTAATTTGCATAGCCGCGGCATTTCCAGCAGAGTCAGTACTCTGTTGTAAAGTTTTTGGTCGCTTGCTCCATAGCTAACAAAGTACACAGCAACCATTTTTAAGTGGCTATGACGGCATTATATGGCTGAGCCGAAATACAAACTAATCTTCTAGGAGGTTATGCTTACTGCTAGACTCTCCAATGACTGAAGTTAAGATGTTCTTACTTTTAAAGTTAAAAATATTACTTAATTCCTGCCTACATTCTTGTCTCTCAGCTGGAGCATCCGGTTTCTTATTACACTGAATAAAAAGTGAATGCCACGTGTGTTTATTGCTCTTGGCTGGGCTTTCTTGCTGTCAAATGCTGCTTTTTAGGTGTTGAAGATCTTTCTTCAAATAACCATGCAAGTTTTCGTTATAGGCAAAACTTTTATTCCCTATTGTATTCCCTGTTCTTTTATTGTGCACGATCTGATGTTCCTCTAAGTTGCTATCCAATGAATTCCACAATAAACACGATGCTCAAGTTATTTTTGCGTGGTTGCTGCCGTGAACCATTAGGACAGAGAGAGGACATCCAGGACAAATATTTGTATTTAAGGCCATTGCCTGAACTGTAGTCTCTCCCTTGGGGTCCTCATTAGTCTTCAGCTAGCATGTGTTGGGTTTTCTACTCCTACCCATCATAGGAAGGAAAGCATATCTTGAAAATATTTTTTTTTTATGAATTGGCAATTCCTCCTCTGTTCATGATCCCACATTCATGTTTAAAGTCCAGTTTTCCATCTTCAAGCTGGAAGAGTTCTTAGGGAAGGTTCAGGAGGAGCCTTCTTCCAAGTCTGATGCCTTTGGCTTCTCCCTCCAGTCTTGCTGGAGTTCTGTAGGGAGAAGGCTTTGCTAGAGGAAATCTGAGATTATCCTGAACATGTCCTTGGAGCTCCTTTTTTAGAAGTGGCTGTTGGTAGCAGACCTCGTGCAATTCCTCTTCTGTCTGCCATAGACCCCTCTCCCAGTTAAAGAGAGTGGAGGAAGTGTCTATAAAGGCAGGACGTAGTTTTCTGGAATTTTCCTGTGACATTTGCCTACTTCTCGAATCACGAGACATTCAGTAGAAGACAAGTATCTCCTGCTGGGGAAGAGGGAATGTCTGAAGTGCTGGCTATGCTTCCTGAGAGGGGTGGGTTATGAGAGATAAGGCTCAGTTTGGCAACTTCTGAATCTAATCCGTGGTGGAAAGCCAAGCCATCCACTTTCCAGGCAGTTTTTGAAACAGAGGAGAGCTTTTTTGCAGATCAGCCTAGTAAGATTTTGAGACTATAAGCACTGATGAATTTTTAAAACATGTCTGTAGATTGACAACAAAGCAGAAATTGCCTCAGAACTTGGAAGAAAGGGAGGTAACAGTGCTGTGATGTACGCTCAAGTGTGTCTTCATAAGTTATAACTTTTTATTAAGTATTTTCTGTGTCATGCTATAAGCTAAGAAATAGTTAATAAATTTGAGAAGGAAGTCAGTTCTATAAGGAATGCCCTGGTCAGATTTTGTATTCAGTCCTTGTCTGATCATACCTGTTTATCCAGACCAGATGGTCTGAAGGCTCATTTCTTTAAGCTTGTGGTTACTTGTAAGCATCAGAAATGCTTCTATCTCTGAAATCTGTGAAGTTGCAGAATGTAATTCACACATTTAATAAATATTCTCTTGATTTAAGAACTGATACCTCGTCTTCTTTCTCTTTTAGAAGCTTGATCCTCTGAACAGCTCCAAGATTTTTTTTAATATTACTACCTTTGCCATCTTTAATAGTAGATGCTGAGTTGCATTTTAAAATAGTATTAACTAACATATATTAGGCGTTTTTTAAACTGCCTCTAAACTTCTAGTCAACACAGCTCCTGAAGGCTAGCAATCCTATAATCATGAATACTAGGAGCTCTTCTGAGGTTGCTGCTGCTGGTCTGACTCCCAAGAGCAATGATCTGAGGAGGCAGATTGTGTATCTCCAGCTGAGGTTCTTCAAAAGATTGCCTGACTGGCTGTATACCCCTATTTTTTGTAGCTTTTGGCTAAAAATCTTAGAGCAAGAAGAAACGGGAAGTTTTCAGGGCTGAAAGCTGTTGAAACTTACCTGTCTTGTCCTGAATGTTTGGATCTGTAGCTGGGCTTGCAAAGAGTGCCCAGAGCTTGCTGCTCTCAGAAAGGTTTAAAGGAGTATGATTTTACAGAATATACTTCAAAGTGCATGTCTTCTTGCAAAGACACTGGCTCTGCAGAAACAAGTTTGTTTTCTCTTTGGTTTGATTTATGACATACGCTAATTAAATGATCCTATCTCCTTGACGGTTCTTTGCTGTGCAGTTGTCTTCTAGAAAACATGTTGTTCTTTGCAACATGCAGCTACTATCTAGGCTGTTAGCTTAAGAATTAATACCCTCTCACTTTGGTGAAAAACTTCCGTGCTGCTGCTGCCCGGTGCATGAGTGATCGTTCCTGTCTTATCTTTAGTCCCGAGACCTTGTCCTTTAATGTAGGCTCCCGCTTTCAAGAGCTGGTTATGATCTGTTGCTTCCAGCTCATTATCATAATGGTTGTGAGATTAGCATTCTCTTAATTTCCTTGCATGTGTAAAGTTTTTAAACCTCTCAGTTTCAGTTCTGTTGCTTCCACCCTCTTGTGATCTTTTTTTTTTTTTTTTTTTGCTTTTAGTATTATTTAGCTCATTTCTATCTGTTCCTTAACAGCAGAAGATCTGTCTCTTAAACTGCGGTTGGTCTTTCTGCATTATGCGTCTTTTGGTTCTGCTTCCTCCACTCCTATGTTCCATCTTCTATTTCTGTTCAAAGGGGTGAGTATGGTTTTCAAGCCCCTGTGAGACAGTAATTTATTTTTGTGTATCTTCCATCTTTCCAATATACCTCTGTAATGGTATGCTGATTTAATTCTTCTGAAGTGTTGACATATTAAGTTGAACATATCTTAAACATGTAAGCAGATATACTCCATTAGCTAATACTCTTTCTCCAGTGCTGCTTTCTTTCAACAGGTGCCACCTACCAAAGGATGCTATCTGGAAATTGGACATGTCCTTCCTTTAGGAAAAAAAGCTGGAATACCCTGTTCTGTAATTGAAGTGTATGTCCTTCTCACTATTTCTGTGTGATTGCTACCAAGGTCTGAAGTGTTCTCTGTAATAAACTCCCTTGCACTTCCAAAGGAAGAAGAAAGCACAAGCTGTATCTCATGTCATATGCACAGTATGCTGAAAGGCTTGCCAAGCACTGCCTTCTCTTCCCCCCCCAATAAAAGCTTTTTCTGAAAACATGCAGAGAGCTATGCCTTAGGCTTTGGAAAATTGTGGAGCCTTTAAAAAGTCATTCCTCTGTGTTTCCCCATACATCCATATCCACTCCCTTTTGGGTTTGTATTAATCAACAGCAGAAAAGTTTGTCACACAGTTTAGAAGCTACTGTACTTAGAAGAAAAACCAGCACAGAATGCCACGAGTTCTATTTTAGAATATTGAACCTGCAAACATATGTGTTTTGTAAAATAATTAGGAAAAAGTAGTACAAAATTACATTATAATTTATCCTAACCAAGACCAACGTGTATTCTAAAAACTGTTTGTTTTAGAAATACTTTGGTGGTTCCATTAGAGATGACCGTATAGCTTGTGTCATCAGTTTTTCCAAGTGTATGCATGGGACAGTGTAGCTACTATGGAAAGAAAAAACAGGTTGTATTTTTGCTTCCTGAAGAGCAAGGAACAAAAATCCTCCATTTCAAAAAAAAGAGGCATAATATGCCTTTTGGCTTCCTGAAAAACGATATTAAGAGTGTGGTCAGCTGTTTGGCATTGGAAGTAAGATTTTCTGAACATCCACCTTCTCTTTTTGAAACCACAGCTCAGTGATGAGTGTAAAGATTAGGATGTGGGGCTCCCTCTCCCCATTTTCTGCCTTTTGGTTATTTTGTCCTGGCTTATGGAAAAAAGCATGGACAGAAACTAGTGCTTCTGTGACAAGGAGTCTTGCCCATGGGCACAGATTTAAAGGCAAAGATGGAACTCCTCCTCCTTCCCCCCCCCCAGACTGGTAGCTCTGTCTCTTCTCCCTGACAGTCTAGGGTGTTCCCAGCCCCCTTCTAGTCTTCAGAAAGTAATTATTATTTTTAATTCCAGGAAAGTTGGAGTTATGTTGCAGATTCCAAGTTCAACTGTGGTTTTAAATAGTACTGACAATTGGGAAAGTTTCCTTAGTTGTAGAGGTCTGAGCAGCTTCTACTTGCTATTTGCAGTGGCAGTGTATTCAGTGTATTGGTACAGATTTCCTCAGTCTTTCAAAGCCGAGCCTCACACTTATTTATCTTGTCACCTCTTTCTTCTTGTATATTTTGTGGAGAGGAGGGAGCAGGAAGTGCTAGTTTTTTCTTGGTAGCTTGTCAGAAAAAAATGATTCCAAATTTGCACATAACTAAAATAAATCTCTATTTAGTGCCTTTTGGATGTAGCTGTCAAATTGAATGAGAGTGTCTTGTGAGTCAGAGAAATACTGCAGGTAGTCTGAACTCAGTCTTCTAGACCTGTGAATTGACTTGAACAGTATCATGGCCTATAAAGAGGATGTGTTCATTATGGGTAATGCCTTTTGAAGATTGAAGGATGTTTGCTGTTGTGCTTGATTCAGCTCAGAAGGGGATTATTGTGATGTTTGACACTTGGAGTTGAACCTTAAATATGGAAATGTGTTTCCTTATTCTTTTGAGCAAAAGTGCTGGTGTTTGAATGGGTTGAATTCTCTGATTTCTAAAGGTCTTTGTGACACCATGTGTGTTCCGTTTGTTATTAAATAGCTTTATACTTGTAATTGTTCTTTAAATAGTTTTGATAGAGTACTTATATTCTTGTGCAAGGACAAAACTTACTTCTGCTTCCAAAATACTTTCTGGTCCTGAAAAATTCCTCATGAGGCCTATTGCTTTTTTAGCATCTAAAAAGGCTGGTGATACGGCTTTGAAAAGGTAGCCATCTGCATTTTCTTCTTTTTTTTCCAAATTTGGATGATTTATAACATTTGTTTTTACTAAATATTTTAGAGTGACATTATTGTAGGATGATGTAAAATGCTTTTGGTTTTGAGTTTGGAAGAGAGGTTTGCTGATCAAATAGAGAATCGCCACATCTTTTTGTCTTTCTTCTAAAACATCTGTGAGGGTTTTCTTCCTCGTTTTCTGAGACCAAGGACACTGTTCTGTAAACTTGCTAATGGGATCAAATCAACTTAATATAGAGCATGACATTTGATTATAAAGTTGATTGCTTACACCTGGCTTTGATTGGAGAAAGCTTAGTGGTCATTTGGAATATGCTGAGTGCAAATGTAGCTTATACCATTTCATTTTGGCTGCTTCTCAAGTTCAGTTTGGTACAATGCAACCCTTGTGCTATTGTAAAGTCTTTGAACTGAACATCTCCTCCTGTATTTATCTACTATGTAAGCACTTGATTTTTTTAGGATTTTAGCCAAACAATTTTTTAAAGGTCAAGAAAATTGACATATTTAACATTGTTCATTTGTTACTGTGTTACACTTGCATAACAACTTTAATTTTCACCATTTCCTTGAGTGAATTACAGTGGTGCTCAGTTTATCCCACTGGTTCTGCTGTTGGCCCCCAAAGAGAGTTTAAGTCTCTTGCTAAAGCCTTTTGTGTGCATCTGAAGTGCCATATTCAGCCAGTAACCCGAAACTGAATGTCTTTATTTGAGTTGTGGATGGTCTTTTCCTCCTCTCTCCTCTGTCCCAAATGAAAAAAGCGAGAGCTGAGGACTGAAGATATTAATTTCCCATGTCCTTGCTTAACTACCACCAAAATTACTGGGCTTGACAAGCAGGAGTTGAAAGTGCTTTATTCCGCTGATTATTCTTCTGTTATTTCTTAGTGATGCACTTATAAATACGCTAGTGCTCTGTTCTTTATGACACAGTAATGAAGGAAGTGGATAAAGTAAAAGAGAAACTTAAATACAGAAGCAGAAATTTCTGAGGTGTTACATCATGTCACGAAATTAGAAGAGTAAGAAGCATATACAGAAGTTTATGCTTCTTTATAAGCAGAAACATTATTCTGAAGTACTGCAAGCTCCTCAAGCAATAGTAGTCTAGTCTACAGAATGTGAAAGATGTGTGTGAATAAATACAGGAGTATAAACCCAAGTAATGACCGAAATACAGGTCTTCTAATTTGCAGTAGTAATCACTGATGTGCACCTAGTAGCATTGGATTTTTTTATGATAATTATTGATTGCTTTTTAACTACAAGGTGAGTAGTAAAGAGTATTTCCTCAAAGTAATGTTAATAATGCAAATTAAATTTAAATTCATAGTCCCAACTGCAAAACTGAAAACTTGGGCTTCAGATTGTCTCCTTAAGTGTTGTTTGCCATAATTCATTGTCAGCTGAAATTTGTATGTTATGAGGCTAGGTACTGTGTTCTGCACAACTCCAATTATTATGCTTTTTTCTTTGGCAGCTCCAGATAAAAGCCTTTGCTTCTACTTAAATTCTTAAAAAAATCAAGTCAGTTTTAGACTTTAGAAGATTTTACTGTGGATGGCTTGTATGCCGTGAATTGTTGGTTCAGGAACTGTAGAAGTGTTCTGCTTGACTGCCCTGTTGATGGCCTGATTCAGTTGTTATGGCTGAGTCTGCACTGCTCAGTTGGAATAGATTTGTGCTGTTGATTTTGGGGAAGTCTGCAAGGTTCAAATTCGTGTTGAGAAGACTCTTAAATCAATGCTACACTGCTCAGAATGCCAATTTTAAGTTGATGATTCCCTACCCCTATACTATTTTTTCCCTTGAAGGTGTGTGCAAATATCAGTTAAAAAAAAAAAAAAAGCACAGCACAAAATAGCTTTTCTTCTTTCTCCCCCTCTTAAGAATGTGTAGTTTACAATAACTGAACCAGATGCTGGCTAAGTCCACACTTACCGTTAGAAATATAGTAACTATTAATCTTTTGGACCTCTTCTTCTCCTATTTCCCCGATTGTCATTGAATATTTGTCCAAAAAATACTTTGTTGCAGCTGGAAGGCTTCTATGTGATCTTCCTGTTAGCTATGTAGTGGCTTACGGACACATAAAATAGAAGGCTGTCAGGAAAGTGAAAAGTAGGGAGGAGGTGCAGGGAATGTTAAAATTGCTTGGTTTTCATATTATTGTAGCTATTCTTTCTCAGTAGCTTCGTCAGCTCAGAGGATGCCCCGATATTTGACCTGTGATTATTTTATATTTAGTGGATAGACACGCTGCTTTAAAAATGTGTAGTTTAGTATGCATGTACCTATGCAGCATATATGACACTGTCAGTACTTCTAGGAATGTAATTTGGGGAGAAAAATATTTTTACCTACTTTGTTTTTTTACATAATGCTGAGGGTACATGTCTGGGTTGAAATTAAATGACTAGCATGTGCTGTTGACTACTGTGAATGGTGCTTGGGAAAGTCATCAGTGTGAACACTGGCATTAGCATCAGCACTGACCATACCTACCTGCCTCATAGAGCAAGTAGTTAGATTTGGTTATCAGCTTAGGTTCCTATTACACAAGGAGGGTATATTTTGTAAGTTGAGAACAGTGATTTGCTGCCTGGCATCTGACAAATAGTTTCCATTTGCTTTGAAGGTTTGTTAGAAATTTTTTAAAAGATAAATTATTTGGACACTCTTTTGACTGTTTGGTGGGCTTAAAAACAGTGTTGTGATGAGTGGCATAATAGTTTTCAAGATTGAATTTTGGCTCTTTGCTGAGATGCATAAACAACTCGGTAAGTGTTTTATTATTTGAATTGGGGTGTGCCTTTTGTATAACAGGCAAAAGACTCTAACCAGCTTTCCTTCAAGCATTTGAGTAAAAGTGTGCTGAATTGATGGGAATTAGCCGTAGATGTATTAGGAAAAATAGTGCAGAACAATGCACAATTATTTTATGACATTTTGTAACTATTAGCAAATAGGACCAGAAGCAGTCATACAGTCATTTACAAGTAAAAATAACCAGCACCATTTGGAGTAAATGTAGATGCTGTCTTTGTAGCACCAATAACGCTTTTTTTTGTTTTTTTCTTCAGGTTCTTGATTGTTACAGACCATTTGCTGAAATGTCCAGAGTTGGTAAAAGCCCTCTATGCCAAACTGAGCAATCAAGAAAGGTAACCCCAAAAACCAATGTGGCTTTTAGTATTTAGCATTCCATATAGAGTATCCTGTTCACATGATTGAAAAACTGTGTGGTTTCATAGTTGGCACAAAATCTCTAAATACATGTTTCTATGTCAGTAATGGTTTTAAATTGGTTGGTTAACATTACAGCTTAGCCACAACTGGCAGTGATTTACGTTGGGTTGCAGAATCCAGGTTGGCGCCATTACTCAGTAAAGAAATACTTAAAAAAAAAAAAAAGACAAGATTTCATGCTTGTGTCTTGATTTCATAAGAGCACCACCCCCTACAGTGTTTTACAGATGTATTTGAAATGTCCTCAGCTGTTCATACTCCTGATGTAATTACAAGAAATTGAAAGGAAGCCTTTACTAAGGTTGGAAGTGTATCTAGTACTGGTTAGCAGAACCTAAAAACCATAAATGTGCAGATGCCCATAATTACGTAATCATTTAGTATTTCCACTACTGAAAATATAAATTGCTTCAGCAAACCTCCACCTTGAAAGAAACTGGCTAGTTTTCCTTCAAGTGTATGAGTAAACCTATGCTGAATTGATGGGAAATGGCCATTGCTGTTGTTGGGAAAATGCTCATCTATAATTGCTTTAATAAAGAACAGGGAAGATAAAAAAATTTGTTAGAATAATCAACTTTGGGAAATCCTCTACTGTAATTCTACAGCTCCTCCAACTGCTTGAAGATCTTGTGATCTTGTTTATGTATTCAACATGGCTACTTTGTTCCCCATTCTCCCAGGGGAACTGCAAGTTCCCTGTATAGTTTTTGAAGGTGAAAGACAAAGCAGTAAACAGAGCAGTCCCATAATATTTTTTTTTCCCTGTGTTTTTTTTTGCTGTAACTGAAGCCATGGGGTTATTACAAATGGGGGTGCAGACTCTGATCAGAGATGATAAAGAAACAAAAGGGATGGCAGGCAAAGAAAGAGTATATGATGGATTGAGAACCATACAGTATCATTACTATATAGGTATGGGGTGGAAAACAAGGGATAGGAATGATAAGGGGGGAAATACTGACTTCCTCCTTTATTCAAGCTGACCAAATGGGAATGAATGTGATCTGTGTGCTTACTGTGCCTGGAGGGAGGGGCTCCTTAACCAGTTATCAGGAAAGACTGTTTTAAGTGAATGAGCTAGATTTAATTCTTTTGGGGGATGTTATGAATGGCAGTTTGTTTGTACATTTCCATAATCCTCTTGAGGAGAGCCAGGACTGGGTTAGGGTGTTCAGTTGTACTTAAAGCAGTAGATGTAATCAGTTTCTAGAAAGGTCTCAGCTGAATTTGTTGCACACACCGTGCTACAGATGGTCGTCAGCTGCCTCAACCGAAAGGCTTTTGGTGTAGGCATAGTATGGATGAACACATGTGGGATGGCTAGTCAGAGCATATTCGCTGAGTTTATTATCAGTCCCAAGAGTTCCACAAATCAAGTAAACTCAATTAAGTTTTTCAAAAACATAATAACAGTACAGTTTATTATTAATTTGATACTGCTTAATTTACTGTCAAACATATGGCAATAAGTGGTGTAGAAGTAGTGTTTTGCCAATTGACGGGGATAGCACAAAGCAATCAGGCACCAAAAAAAAAGTAAACTTATTTTTACTTATGTCCAAAGTGACAAAGTAGGGAGGAAAATAGTACAGAGAAAATAAAGCAAGATAAGGTAAAGCAGCAAGACAACAAGCAAACTACTATAGCAAGCACAAAATAAGGAAATGCACCTAATCATTACTACATAGAGTTAGCGTTAGTGCTTAAGAAAGATACATCACCAATTGCCCTATGTTACCATCATCCAGATCCGCGGACGCTGGGGAGCCCGTTTACAGCGAAGGATTTGGAGAACTCATCCCGGCAATTGGGAAATCTCTATACAGTGCGTCCACTGTATAGAGGAGGCTTCCAAATTTCCCTGCAAATGGTCCCTGCTTTTATACGGTTAAATAAACAACTTTCTATCCTAAGCTGCGAAAAACATCTGGTGTAGTTTTTTTTCCCATGTTAACTTTTTCCTGTGCTTGGCCAGAGCCTGAGAAAAGGTTAAGAAGAAGTAAAGGTGTCTGGTTATCTTTGATTATGTGTCTTTAAACAACGCCCGTCACCGCCCTGCTACCTTCTGTCATGTAGAGGTCTGTTTGAAGGTTTGAGATAGGTTTATCTCTCTTTGGCAAGTGGGGCTACCGTTACACAACTGTTATCTTACAGCAAGCGTTACAGCAATTCTCTATAAGAGTTACAACAAAAGCTTTTATAAATTGGCATGTATTCATAAGGTTATATTTTGCATATGTGATCAATATGATATGTATTGGGTATATTGTTAGGTTGTGAGGTTCACCTAGAGGTCGACTTTCGTTCAGGGCCCTAGTATTTCAAGTAGTCCTTTTGCATCTGAGTCACAGAAGAAAACCCTGCTGTGGCATCTTCCCACATAATGTTAGCGTATTTAAGAATGCATTATTTTGAGATATATGAGGAGATGAATCCAATTCGAATAAAAACATTGACTGTCATTAACTGCAGAAAAAAGTACCCGTATAAACCAAAGCATAGGGAATTCATTGTTTCAAAACGAGACAAGGAACCTTCACCGCAGAGTTGCCACATTGGGTGTCCAATAAGGCTGACTAAGTCATATAAATGGAGAAAGGACAGATGTGGTATTAAGGTGTCTGGGGAAAGCAGCTTGAGTTCATGAATATATGGTAACTCTCAGTTACAGTATTCTCTATTATGCACATTAAATACACTTACTTTAAATGTATTTACTGAAACTAAATTAACTGTGCTGAGAAAGTTTGCGAATGCGTACATTAGCAGTGACTGTTAGTGTTGGCAGTTGCCTTAGATAACTAAAGTATATGCAGTTGCGTAACTGCAGTTATTTGCACTATTTGCAGTATTCACACTATTCAAAGTATTTCCTGTAATTTAAATCCATTTGTGATGTTGTGGCCATGGTGCATGCCATGAAGTAGTTCTTGTTGTAGAAATGGATCTGGACCCTGAATTTTCAATGAAAAGACAAATTTCTGGCTTCTGGACAAGTTTCTCTTTCATTTCAAAACAAATTTAAGGACTTTGGTGTTGCATATCTGAGTTTGCAAATGGCCTGAAATAAATACTGTGTTACTGTCATCAGCTTTTTCAATGGTATTCTGGCTTTGAAAACTGTATGATGGTATGACACTGACAATGCCTGTTGTTTCTCTGCAAGTGATTATTGCAGGAACATATGGCTATGCTATTGAGCCAAAAGATTTTGGATTTGTGAATTCTTTGCCAGATTTGAGATTTCCCTGCATGTGTGTGCAAGTATTTGGCAGAAATATTTAGAATAAGCCTGCTTTGCTTTAATCCAAGTTAGCCTTGAGCATGGACAATGTAAGTTAATGCCTTGATAGTCTTAATTGCATTGTAAAATCTTCAAAGTGAGTACATCTATGTTTTCCCTTTTAAGAAGGGGTCTTGCTTTAATTAGCAGCAACAAAAATGCAACTGAATAGCTTCAGGTGTTTTTAAGATGCTCAACTACTTGCACCTTTAGTTTGGATTTTTGTGTTATTTCATGTTAAGTGTTCTCAGTGAATGATGTAACTGTTGACCAAATTATCAGGAGGGAAACGGGTACTCGGGTAGTGTAAGCAGCACCTGTTCTTGTTGACGTTTGGCTATGGGGCTGCTAATGTCAAAGTTGTGTTGGGTTTTTGTTCTTGGTAATGGTCACAAGAAGGTAGTGTTGGATTGTAATACTTCACAAATTTACCAATTTACATTTAATAGGATGCTTACAGGTATCGTTCAAAGATGAAAGAATTGGAAAATTTTAGGAAGGACCTAATTTGTCTCATAGAACCATTGCTGTCAGTGAAGCATTTCAGGAACTGAAGTCCCCATTGCAGAGAGTGTCCCAAGTGTCTGGCACTTGCTAAGTGGTTATAAACTAAGCACGCTTGATTCGAAAATTGTTTGGCAGTAATAACATTGATAGAATTTTACAGTAATATTTTTAGACAGGCTTAGCAGGACTTCACTTTAATTTGCAATAAGGAGCTTCGAGATTTAAATTGCACTTTAATGATGTGGTTTATTTGCAGACTATAGGAGACAGCAATATGTTTTACTGATGATTGCAAATACTTTATAGTAGTTGTTCTGAGTTCTTGACAATTTGATCATCTTCAGGAAGAAATGGTTTAAATTTAGCTAGGGGAAGAAAAAAGCAAGAGATTGACAAAAAGTCTTCCTAAATGTTGCCTAAAGAAAAAGATGGTGACACTTATGGCGTGATCATTTCCAAACAGAAATATAATCATAAACATAATATACAATAATATATTGTAGATAGTGAAGTGTTACCAAAATTCATTATGAGATGCTAAAACTGGCAGTAACAGTTGTCATATCTCTTGTATTTAGCCATAGGCAAACAAGTAGGAGCATACTATCATCTGAATAGCTAAACAGTTGTGAAATTGTTTAAAAGAAATGAGCAAATTACATTGTGTAGGACAACTAACTTGGAAAAATTCGGGTGAGTCTTGGAAGAAAACTGGAGGAAACAATAGAAGAAAAGAGTGTAAGGGAACTTGCACCAGAACAAAAAGCATTGCTCACAGGAAACTGTTGGCTGAATGGCAAGACTTGCTTGAAATTCAGGGGAAGGATGGGCATGTCCTGAATGACTGTGCCAGGAAGAAAACTCCGGAAAACAGTTTTGACATGAATGCTTCAAGAGGACATAAAACTTTTAAAGAAATTACATACAAGTGGTACTTTAATGTCACTCCTATTTCTCTGAAAGTATTATGGTTGTCTAAAAGGGCACCTGATTATATTGCAAGGGGAAGAGTAATGCAAAAGATCTCCCTGTTGGCAACCAGTTCATCTCTCTAATATAAACTATGGAAGTATGTGGTGTCCCTCCAATTTCTTTACAGAAGGATTGCTTGTCATTTTTAAACGTGTATTATTTAGTTTGCTGGTGCAACAATAACTGACCGCAAATCTGTTACACAGGAGTTAATTTCATAGGAATAATCCTTGTAATTATAAAGTCTATGAGCAGACTATTTTCTTATGTGAGTATATTCTTGAAAGGTTCTGAACTTGGTAAAAACTGGCATGTAAAATCTAGGCCTGTCTAGGAGATGAATGACACGTCTGTGCATTTAACTTGATTTTTGTGTAGTACGCCAGATCTGAAAGCCTTCGTTCAGTTAGGGATGTTGGGTAACTGGACTCTGGTAGTTTGTAGATGGGCAAGTGTGTGGCACCCAACTGTAACCCGCAGAATAAACAGAACAAATTCTGTGTTGGTGTTCTGTCAGATACGTAAGTGAAGCCTGTGAGAGAGGTTACCAGTGTTTGACAGCCTCCTGTCTGGAGTCCACCCTTTCCCTAACGTGTTGAGCGCATTTCTGTGCTACCGTGTTGAAAAAGCTTTTTGTCCTCATTCAGATAATTGTTTAATGCAGCTGTATTAATGACACTGAGGGCTGAGCTTAGCAAGAACTGAGTAGCTGTTACATGATTAATAGGGGTGGGTTCTTGAGGTTAATAAAGCAGTGACCGTGCTTTTTCCACAGAAAAAGACATTTCTCTTCCCCTTGTGACAACCTGCTTGGTAAATTTAAAAAAAGAAAAAGCATTTGAACTATTCCACATGTTTAAATGTCAGTCCTACCATCTGAATTGCAAATATTTTAGTGAAAGAAAACCCTGAGCCTGCTCTTGAATTCATTCAATAAGTAGCACTCTTTCAGGCTGAGAGAATTACAGTGGGACTTCACTAACCCATGTGCTCCTCTGTGCTGAACAGGGATGCGGTAGGAGGGCTTCTGCCACGTTAAAGTCCTGCTTCCACAAAATACTCCCAGTTTGCCCTAACAACATGAAGGGATACCAGAAACAAAACAAAATTGAAGCTGATAAAACAAATGACCCAAGTACATTTTTATAGAGCAGCTTCATTGTGTATCCACTTACTTGGTGGTTTAATACACTGAATAACTCTTACTGGGTATACGAATAATGAACTTGGATTTACTGTAGTTCATCCAGTGTCAATTATAAGTAAAGACCCGAGTGTACATATCAATTTTATTTTCCCTGTTTCTGCTCAGAACTGGTGTTGAGGAGAAGAATTAGTGAAGGACTGCGTGCAAGGCAAGGGCTGTGGAAAGCTGGTATTTTCAAACGGAAGCTGAGAAATAGCCTGTGTTTGTTTTGCTGAACTTAACAACAGTTTTTAAGAGCCCTTTTGGTGGAAATTTTAGACATACAGAATATGCAGTCACAGTAATGTTGTGTTAGGACATAAGAAATTAGAAATTGAAGTAGACTTGAAAAATATTGACTTAACTGTCTGGACAGATTGTATTCATTGAATGATGAAATAAATTAATGATGTGCAGAAACAAACCAGTGAACAGGTACTGATTGCCAGTGTTCATAAGACTTCTTAATTTTAAAAAACCTGCTCTGGTGCTAGCATGCTAATTATTTGTATCATTTTTAACAACTGTATCTGATTATTCTACTGATAATTCTATGTGGCTTAGTGAATTTGATTAACAAGTTCCTTTCTGATTCTAGAGTTACTTTGTTAGAGCTGATGATGACAAAAGTAAGTGAGAAGAACCCAGTTACTAGTGAAGAAATTAACGTGTTCGTGAGACATGCTGACTTCCTTACAGGTTGTTTCCAAGATAAATGTGAAGCCGTGCTCAAGTTAACTTCTGCAGCAGATGCACAAGATGAGGTATGACTGATAAAAACCATTATAATGCTAGAGTGTGAAGTGGTGAATCTTCATTGCCACTGTTACCCAAGTGGCGCTTGTGTACATTCCCAGTTTACTTTGTATTGGGAAAGCAGTGGCAGAGTTCACAGTAGAATCTGTAACACAGCAGCCCAATTTTACTTTTTATTTGAGGATGACAAAGAATGCGAAAATGAGATAGAAATAAATCTACTGTATTGTTAAAGGTCTCAACATTTTAAAAATGTTTGAGTTGTCATATATTTGGAAGTTTTATTATGTTCTTGCTAGGGATCACTTCTATAATTCATTTGGGTTGTGTGTGTTTATTCAAATACAAATCAAAAGTTAAAATATTTATTTTATTTATGGGCGGGAAGCAGCATGTTGGGTTTTTTCCCGTCCTTAAAGTTGGGGTAAAATCTGAGTAAATGTGGTTCTTTTCTAGCAGTTCTAAAGTAAATAAATCTTCTGGGTTTTTTTAGTCTTAAATTTAACTGTTAACTTTATAATTAATACATCATTAAGGTCCAAAATACTAGTTATTTGAAAATGCATTTGGTATTTGGTGTTCCTGATCTGTTTGGGACCTGGAACATCAAGTTCTGATCATGGAGAGCTGTGGTGTGTATGTGGTTGGCTCAGTGCAGGGAGCTGTCTGAAATGTATAGTGATCCTCCCTGCAAGCAAGGGCTTTTGTTACTGACTCTTCCCCATTTCCCGATGATTTGGGGTTCTCTGCTGGACCTTGCATGGCTCTGATGAGGCGGCACTCCTGGGCCAGCTAGCGTCCACAGCGTCAAGTTGCAGAGCTTGCTGGGCTCTTAGTGGTAGACAATATGTTGAAGTGCATTATCCAATATACATGTAGTCAGAAGCATTTTATTGTTAAAACAAAATTAACCTGTAATAATTTCATTTGTAGAAACTCTTGAGAACAGCTGTCATAACTAATTTACTATCAAAGTGAAAAAATATCTATCTTTACATGCTTTTATATGATAAGATTGCACAGTGTTGTACTTGCCTTTTTTGTTTGTTTGTTTAAATGGGCATAAGAATTGTAAATGTATGTTGAGAGGTGTTATGAAAAGAAGTTAAAAATCACTTTATGAGGAAGTAATAATTGGATGCATCCAAAAAAAACCCCCAAACAACAAAACCAGCCACAC
>NW_010114417.1:0-1149 GCF_000699245.1 Pterocles gutturalis
AGTAAGTACATGGGCATTTGAAAATGTAGTGGATGAACAACAGGCATACACATTTGCAACAGGAGTTATTAAATAAATTGTATAAGGACTAAATATTTTTAAATCAACATAATTAGCTAGCTAATACTAATTTCAACAAGTCTTGGAATACTGAGGAAATTTCAAAACATTAGAGAAGTGCTAATATTATGCCAATATTCAAAAAGTGAATGATGACCCAGGTAACCCTCAACCAGCTGTCCTGACACCTATCCCTGATAGATCAGCTAAAACAACAAAAAGTTGATACAGGATTTGAGCAATAAAGTATTAACAGATGAGAACGTAATTGATGCCTACCAAGATGGTGTTACATAAAATAGGTCATGCCACACAAACCTGATTTAATTCTTTGAGGTATCTGTTAGGGCAAGTGCACAGATGCAATGTCCTCCGTTCTACCTGTCCAGAGCCCAGCTTTCATGAAGGCTTAGAGCTACTGGTCAGTCCGATGTGCTGTGTGCAGAACATCAGGAATCACTCATCACTGCAGCAGGTAGAACGATTTCAGCAGTGCATTTATTCACTTCAACTTTGTTACCCAGACCCTGAACGCACTGCAGTGTGTTACAGAAATCTCTGAATCTCTTCAGTGATGGTGGAATTGGTCAAGTGCTGTCAGAGCAGTGTCACACATGTTTCACATCAGGGAAGCAAAGAAATGTTAAACTGTGATGGCCCCCATTCAGCTGGAGACACTTGCAGAGCACAGAGCACATGTATACGTCCCAAATTTTGAATGCCAACTAGGTTATTTTAAAAGAGAGAAGAGTCTTTCTGTTCTCTCCATCTCTTGATAGCTCTTTTTCAGAAATGAGATTCACAAACTACCTGGATCCTTTTTGCAGTTAGGGAAATAATTACTTTATGCAATATAATTTGCTTAAAACCATGACAATTTTAACTATAGTTTAAGGCTAAATGACTGTTCAGCAAGACAGCTGGTAAAATTCTCCCTGTAATAAGACTGAAGCAATGTAAACAAGCCCAGCCCATTTAGGGTTTTCAGTTAATATAGATGTCAAATACTTATTTCAATATCTCAGTGAGCACACTTCAGAGAGCCAAGTCTAAACATGCTCTCATCTCTCCAAGTCACCGCAGCCCCAT
>NW_010114418.1:0-1228 GCF_000699245.1 Pterocles gutturalis
GGGGGAAAGAGCCTCCCCGCCGGTGTTTACGGAAGTGATTCCTGGAAGCGAATGATGCAGCGTTTATTTAACAGCGCGCTGGGCCTGTAACCAGAGCAGGCCGCTGAGTTCTGGAGCTGTCTGCACCCTGCGTTTTGCTGGGCAGCTACGAACGCTTGGTGGCGTCGCAAGAGAGGCAGGAGTTCTCTCCCTGCAGAGGGAGAAATAAGCATAAAAAGATGAGTCTGGGATTGTTGGATTAACTGGCAACGCAATTGGCACACAGATAGGGAAAGCCTTTATGCTAAATCTAGCTGGCTGGCAGGTATCAAAGTTTTTTTTTCCTTCAGCTCAGACTTTAAAAACTTTTCCCATTGGGAGTGCAGGTGCTATGCTGCAAATTTGAAGCCTAGTAGAAATAAAATAGAAATTATCTCTCCACCGCAGGGGAAAAAAACTGAATTAACTTATGCTGTTCCCGCTGTGGTGTTTGTGAAAATTGTTCAAATATCGGGGTATGCAAATTAAAAACATCTGTTCACGAATGAGTTAGACGAGAGTCAGGTTGTATTCTTAATGAGTTTTTTTATGGTTAATGTAATAGATTGCTCATTATTATAACCGGTAAAAAACCCACAGTTTATCCTGTTGTATCTCATGTGGTAGCTGGCTTTTAATGTGATCTCTTTTTTCAGTGTAGACGTTGCTATTGCATAGTCTTGTCATAAGGTTTTTTCAGCTATCAGCATGTTCTGAAGAAATTAGTGATGTATAGAAAAAAGGAGTATATTTGTCTCTAAGAATATCAAGGAAAGCAGAGGAAAATATTTTGAGTGTAGAGCCCTTCAAGTCTCCTTTTTTCGAGGCAGGTTTATGAAGTGACACTCCCACCTCCAACCACTTGGGAGCAGTGATCCCCAACTGGTAGCTGAAGTATTCCTTTCTTTTAGGATTTATCACCTTCTTAAACAGAGATGAAATGAAATAAGGCAGAAGACAGGCACTAGATTCTGTTTCCTCATGGAGAGACTGCATGGTTGAGGAGAGAAGAGCAAAGATGTTTGTGTTTTTGTTTTTTTTTCCACAGTGCACTGCACAAAACTAAGGTTGGCACACCCATAAGTGTTCTGATATGCTCTTAAATTTCAGAGAACACTGTTGCATTACAGCTACTCTTCTTACCTGTACTGGCAAAAACATATCTGAAGCTGAAACATTGAAAGATCATAGAATCATAGAGTCATTAAGG
>NW_010114419.1:0-569 GCF_000699245.1 Pterocles gutturalis
GGACCCCAAACGCCGGGGGTGGGTCCCCCGCAAGGCCAGGGGGACACCGGTACGGCTGGAGAGCTGGAGCCAGGCTTACAGTCGGCCTCCAAGGGTTGGGCTCGGCTTTGGGGTAGGGGGAGGACAAGGAAAGGCTGAGCCTGGGTCCAAACTGATCCTAGATCCGGCTGATCCTGGGTCCAACCTGATCCTGGATCCAGCCAATCCCGAGTCCAACCTGAGCCTGGATCCGGCTGATTCCGGGTCCAACCTGATCCTGGATCCGGCTGATCCCGAGTCCAACCTGATCCAGCTGATCCCAGGTCCAACCTGATCCTGGATCCAGCTGTTCCCAGATCCAGCTGATCCCAAGTCCAACCTGATCCTTGATCCGGCTGATCCCTGATCCAACCTAATCCCGTATCTGGCTGATTCCAGATCCAGCCTGATCCCACATCCAACCTCATCCTGGATCCCACTGATCCCAGGTCCAGCTGATCCCAGATCCAACCTAATCCTGGATCCAGTTGATCCCAGGTTCATCCTAATCCTGGATCCAGATGATCCCTGATCCAACCTAATCCCGTATC
>NW_010114420.1:0-8425 GCF_000699245.1 Pterocles gutturalis
GGGAAGCGCCCGCTCTCGAAGCTGCCCTGCGAGTGCTGGTGGGAGCTGTCACACTGAACAAAACACGCCGCGGCAGCGCTTGGGATGGGTTTGAAGGAGCCTGCATCCGAGTCGAGTATTTTACCGCTGTCCGAAAACACACAGCCCCCGCGCCCGCCCCCTCCGGCCACCGTCGTTTAGAAACAGAAATGGAGCTGGCGAAGAGCTGGCTGGTGGGGCTACAAAGCCAAATAAAGTCTTTAACTTCCCCAGCCCTAACAAAGAGACGGTTATACTGGCTGACAGCTCTGCAAGGGATGCTTCCGGGCACCTTAATGAGAATGCCTCATAGCTGAATGCCTCGTAATTTTTATCAGGTGTGTCTTTGTTATTCTTTAGGTACTGGATTCTTACCAGCCTTCCCAAAGGGGAGCAACCGGGGGTAAATCTCACTTCACAGCAGTCTAAGGCCTTTTTCAATTACAAGTACTTTTCCCTTCTGGTTTTTTGCAGTTTCTTTTGTACTGACTTCATCCTTGGCTTGCTCTGA
The DNA here is from genome assembly GCF_000699245.1 of Pterocles gutturalis. NCBI lineage: Eukaryota > Metazoa > Chordata > Aves > Pterocliformes > Pteroclidae > Pterocles > Pterocles gutturalis. Next base: position 530 of record NW_010114420.1, read on the forward strand.
AAACCAAACTTGAACTAAAACTGAATAATACATAATTAGCTACTTTTTGTTTTAATTAAAGTTCAGTTTACATTTATTTTTGCAAGTGTCCTTTGAAGATTAAGTTTTAATCTTTGGAAGTACATGCTTATGGTAATCTTCAGGATTAATAAAGATTAATCGGTAATCTAATCACTGTGTGGTGAAACCAAGCCAAGGAGGTTGTGATTTGGTTAGTGTCAAATACCATGTAATGACAGGGCCTGAATTAGCTCCACCAACACTTACTGTCACAAAGCATTGTCCCATACAACTACTAATTTAAAAGCCATGCTCTTCTATGATTTACCAGTCTTAACTTCCTAAATGACTCTGTACAGGTAGATAATGTGTTCACACAAAAGTTTGACTTCCCTGGAGCCTCGAACCTGAAAAAATGTCAGGTTCAATGCATTTCTTCAAGATTTCCTGGCCATCCTGTGTGTATATCTATGTCAGTATGTTTTTGTCTGAGCTGTATCTGGACTTTTCCTATTCTACCATTCATTTCCATAGGTATCTAGTATATAGTTTTCATTTATTGACAATAAAATGTGTTATTTTCAAGGATATTTTACAATACAAATGCTAATACATAAAAACTGCTTTTAGAATAAATGTCTTTCTTACTAAGCCATTTGTCTGTACAATACTCCCACTGTGTTACAGTCTAAATTCATTCTAGCATCAGTTTCTATGACACTGGATAAAATAGGTCTGTTTTCCTGAAAAGAAAGATGATATTAGTTCTAGCAAAGGTGTAAGAAAGTTTTATTCTTTTACTAAGATGAAGAAAGACAATTAAACACCATCATCTTAGGAACAACCAAATGGAACTTTATGAGTGAGATAATACCTTTCTACCTTAGAAAGAATATAAATCAGAATCACAGCCAGAATACTTAATAGTTTGGTGGGGTTGTTAAGCTCTTTATCTGAGTTTCTCTGCATTTTCACAACAACTGCCAACAGCAGTGCCAGCATATGCAGCTCCCATCACAATGTCTTTCCCACCTTCTGCCTGTACCTATTCCTGAGACCTTTCTCATTTTTTGTGACCCAACAGTTACACAAAACACCAAATCAATTCTGTTTGAAGAGAACCAAGTAGAAAAAACAAGTTTTAAAAAAACTTTTTGTTCCCTGAGCTGGTTTACGACTCAGTCCTACAGTTCCAAGAGTAGCATTGGCCAAAGAACAGGTGATGGGAGCAAAGATACAGCAGTGCAGGAAGATTTTGTTAGCCTGCATCCTCAGGCCCAGTATACGTACACCATCAGAAAGAAGACTGGTTACTGATGTGGTTTGTGACACAGATGACATACTAGATGACCCTGATAATTGCAAAGAGATGTACTGAAATCATACTGTCATTAGTTACTAATCCTACTGTTATTGATGTGTTATGACTTTAGTGATTAGTAAAAGCAATGAATCATCTGCAAACAAAAGGCAGGCAAATTCTTCACATGCAGCATATGACATACATTAACAGTTCTGCGATGTCAGGTCACATCACCAAAAGAAAAGAGTTCACCTTATATTACTTCCACAGATTTTAATACCTCCTAACTTATTTTAGTGTTTCAGGCATTCTACCACTTTAGCCTTAAATATTCTAAATATGCAAAACTGTATGCCATACATTTTATTTTTATTGTACTTATATTTCTATGCATAGATGTCCACATCACATACTACTAGTCTTGTGTTTATGGGAGGGTTCAAATTGCCCTCTAAGGAGAGGGCTGCAAACAATCACAACTTTCGTTCCACTTCCCCAGCAGCAGTCAGGGCTGCTCAGTGTTGTTTCAGAAACACTATTTCCAGGAATAAGTTTCCTTTAAATTTCATAAAACATTCTAATTGCTCAGGAACAAAATTTGTAACCTACAGCTTCTGCTTGCTTCGTTATTTTTGATCTGCACCTTTTTATAAGTTCTTAGATTGATTGCAAACGATAATGGAGTCATAAGCTTCTTTAAAAATAGAAACCTTGATAAATAAATACTTAACAACTGTAATCTCTGTCATATGACCACCTTCTTAAAGCTCAATTCAACACAAAGTCAATTTTTCAAACATAGTACATCTGGACCTTGGGAAAAAATAGCAGTTATTTCCAGTCATCTGGTCTCATAGCAAATCTGTAGCCTATAAGGCACCGAGAAGGGCACTGTTTAGGGAAACCCCAGGAGTGACATTTTGCTGGTCCTCTGTCCCAGTCCCAGCCTAGGCCAGGCTGGTTGTGACCATAACAACTGCACATGCTGCTAGATGGATGGTAGCACCTTTGTGGAGCAGCTCTTCTGTTTCAGTGAAGATGGAGTAATGCTCACTTCAGAAATAAGAGCAGTCCATAGTCTTGATTAGAAATTGAGCTAATATTTTCCAAGATGCCCAGAACTCACATTGCTCTCCTACAGAGGTTTTGATAACTCCACTAGTTGGGACTACAAGCAAGCTGTCAAGTTCAAGTCAGCAGAGTTCCAAGACCTTCGTATCAAATGCAGAGGGCTCTGGAGACTCCTGGTCTGACATCCTATGTGAAAACAGTTTCAGTAACCAAAGCATGTAAAAAAGTCTGGGGGGAAAAAAGTAAGAAAACCATGCTGACCTAGGAACAAACAACAGATACTCTGAAATTTCCTTTCTAATAGAAATAGGTCAACACTTCAGTAAAAACACAAATTCTGCAATTTTTATTTTGGGAGCTCTGAAACAACTGACAAAATATTTTGACAGTGTCAGATGTTTAGTTTTGACTTACAGTTTTCCTCTTAGTATTGTAGTTTCAACCATAAATAAAATATTTTGATAGCTTTCTCTTGAAAACATAAATGAAACTGATATCTTCCTACAAAAAGATTAAGTTTTATCAAATCCATGTTTTGACAGAAAATTGCTCTAGCAGAAAAAGCTCTTAACCAGATCTTCCAGGAAAGTGAAAAATCACTAACATCTCTTTGACTCTGAAACACTGAAGATCTCACAGTCTCAGATTTCCCATATTATCACAAAATACTTCAAAGGAAAATGTGCAAGAAGGCCTCTACAAACATTTTGTTGGTCAACTGATTTAATAAAGTCCTTTTAAAAGAACTTCAGATTTTAAAAAACCATATATTGGCATGGAACTATAAAAAACTAATTTCCTTTACTTCATAATTTATGATAAGTTTTATTAATTCTAAATAAAGATAGCTTTTATCTTATGCTTTTTACTGCCCTGGAGCTTTCCTGGCAACCTGGAGTTCTTAGGTTTCTTTTCCTAGTTTTTCTTGGCAAAACTTACACACTAGTATAACACTACTATGCCTTGAGTTGCTAATGTAATAAAGACACTATGGTAGAATTAAAAACTTTTAAAAATTAAAAACTAAAAAATTAATTTATTCTACTATTCAAAGGCTTTCCAAAAGTTTAAATTAACATAACTCACATTTAAAAACATGTTTGATTTGCTGTTGAAGGCCAATTGTCTAAACAACATGTTGCATACCAGTATTTTGCACTAATAAATGATGCTTACAATGCTAGAAAATAAAATGTAATAGCTTCCAATTTTGATTAAATTTTAAGGAGAAGCTGCTATGAGGATCGAGTAACTGAAACAGCATTTTCTTACTGTACCATTAATGTAAGGCAAAGCTTAAAAAACATAAGAACCAAATAATAATAAACACAAATAAAGCATAAAGTACCCTTACTACATGAAAGCTAGAAAATCCTTTGCTACATATGTAGGCTGGTAAGCACAACAGTTCACAAGGTTGTTTGAAGTGAAAGACACAAGCATTGCATCAAAGCCCATGCAGACCAGAATCATAGAAACAAGCCCTTTAGGTAAGGGAAGAGGAAAACTATGGGGAGATTGCTCTCTGTAAGAAGTAGAGCTAACTGCACAACATCACAACAGAATTAAGAACAGGAAAGGCTGGGGGGGGGTGGCAGGGAGGTGGAAGAAGGTGACAGGGCTCCCCCACAGGAGAGCACCTCCTGTGAGTCCTAGAGCACATTCCCCAGCAGCACTACTATCCTCCCTGCTCAAGGAAGTACTAAACAGTAAGCTAATAACCAGCAGGCCTTTTATGCAACATCCCTACATTGGTATTAGGAGAGCAATTAAAGTATCACAGCTATTTTAATTATCACAGCTGAGATGGATTTCCTCTTCATAACCACAACTGTTTGTGGTGCCTGAGTGGGGGCTCTCCTTGCTGTATAAACAAAGAGGAGGAGGGAGGGCTGGTAGGGATACTGTGAAAGTAGAAGGTAGAAAGAGGAGGAAAATATGATGCAAGGCAATCCAATGATTTTTTTAATTTTCATGGTTCTTCAGATGCTCGTTGTTATTCCTACAGAAAATTCCTTTCCCACCCTGTGTGTGCCTGGGCATGTTGGCAGTATAGTAAGTGTGTGTATTTATTGGCTTGCTACTGGACTATAGAAAATGAACAGCTCAGCTTACAAGGGCTGTCAGATACCCTGAGCCCAAGAGCTGCATATTCTTCTCAGGTGATGCTTACAGTCACATTTAAGTTAGCTTATGTGCTGTCTCCCAGTGATCAAGCCAACCCATGTCCCACCCTGCCCCCCAAGGGACCCAAGGACGTCCCCATGAGGAGCCCTGTCCCCCCTGGGGCAGTGTTCCAGGGCTGAGCCGCTCTGCAGCCCGGCTGGAGCTCAGCATGTGCGAGGCTGGCCTGGCTGTGCTCACCGCTTCCTCCCTCGGCATGTGGTTAGCTGATGAAGAGGGTGCGGTTGGGCTCAGAGCTACCAGCTGACATTTCATTACCGCTTACTCTTGGGTCATGCTTGTCAGCTTTTCCTTTGAATCACAAGAGCTAGAAGCACACGCACGCACTTTTATAAGGCAAGCCCTCCCTTCTGAGGTCATCCCGTTAGCCCAAAAAACAGGGTGCTAGATCCAAGCCTACAAAGTGCATGTGTCTTCTGCTATCCCAGAGAAGAGGCTTGATGTCCTGCTTGGACACCCTGACACCCAGGCTGTGTTTGCAACTACACATACTGTGGTTGGCTCTATACAGAGCCAGTGGAAGCAGCCCTGAAAAGCAACATCAGTGTTTGAGTGAACAGCAACATCTTTTTGGTCTGGCCCAACCCAACCATCATGGATGGTCCCATCCTACTCTCAGCTGTAGCTCTTCCAGGGTACAAGAGCCGCCACTGGTCTGAAGACTCCATGTTTCAAGCAATACCCCTGAGAAAAGCTAAGGCTTCAGCTACATTACTAAGGTTTGTAATCCTGAGAGAGAATAATGTTTATTTTAAAGCAGATAGGGTGACAAATTACAGGGCTAAACTGCAACAAGGGAGACAGAAGGTAGGCAGTTGGAAATCCTGCTCTAACTGTATGGATAGCACTGCAGCTGGAGCAGATCACTGGAAGAAAATGTGGAATTACCATCAGTTCCGTACTTTAAGAACAGTTTAGGTATATTTGACCCTGCTTTAAGACAGATACAGAGAACTGAGTGGTGTCTCTTCATTATTATCTTCTGGTCTTCTGGGCTTTTATCAGCTGCGTTTACTCTCCCCTCTCAAAGTAATGGGTTACAGACTGAATATTTTAAGACTTAAGTGAAACTCAGAGTGCTGAATTACAGTGTTATGAAATGCTTTTAGCGTAAGTATGGGAACACTGTTAATGGGAACATAAGTATTCTTAAATAGTAATCTATGTGTAACAAAAACTCCTATTTGAAGCAAAATCCAATGCAAACATGAGGTAAGTAGTTATCTTTGTTACCTTTTTGATAGATTATAGCTAAGTTTGTCTCCTGCTTTTATGGTTGATAGGTGTGTCTTCCCAGTTCTTAAAATGTTACTGTGGGGTCTTTTACAGTTTGTTTTCATTATTAACTTTGATAATAAAGCACCCCCAATTTCCTGAGGATAAATACATGCATTTTTTCCCCAGTTCTGTACTACTCTGACAGTGCCCAAATTAGATGATAACTTTTAAACAAGTGCATTCTCTACACCCCTCTCTCATTATCCCATTTATTTTAATAGGTGTTTACAGGTTTTTTTGTGATATTTTATCTGAGATGGTTTTGCTTACTCAGAACAACCAGACAGATGTCTGTTCTTGCTCTGTCAAGAGCATCAGCTGCTTTGTTTTGATCAAATATTTTGTTTTCCTGCCAGCAGAGAGCCTTTCTACTTGGTCAAGGTTAAAATTCCAGCCAACAGGGGTTTTTTTAAGAACATGAACAATGAAAAAAATCTTGCCAATAAGTCTTGCTTTCCTCTTAGTGTGGGAGGTCACAAATTTGGTCTAATCATTTGGCCACTTTCCCTAGAATTTATAATGTTTATTGCAGAGACTTGCTTCAGCCTCAAAGACTGGACTAAGGAGGAGAACCAGACTCTTATGTTAATCAGGCCATCAGTGCACTGGTTTCCTGCTGTCTACTCACCCAAAGCCTAACATTTTAAAGAACAAAAACTTATTATTCATGGGGCTATTATCTAGACAAAATAGAACATTCAAATTATGGACTTACTATTTGATATAGCTGCACCCTGTTGATTTTTAGAAAGTCACATTTCAGCTCAGCAGCTTTCTTGCTTCACTGATCTCAGCTTATGCTCTATGTTATCTGATGACATCTAACTATTATCATTCTGTCATGAAGAACACAGGTTTAGCACTGTCTGAAAATAAAAAGGGACAACTCATACTAGATACATATTACATATTTGATCAAAACAGTTGGGACTTCCAAGGTGGAAAAAGGTGTCTGATACTTTCTTTCTAAGCCAGAACTTCAAGATCTTGCCTATGAAACTCAGACCAGATATTTAACAATAGCTAAATATATTCTTAACATGTTTTTCAAATTCTTCTGTAGATGTGTGTGTTGCAGCCTTGCAGCTCTTGTAAAACTGCCAGTGAGTGACTCGTCTCTTGCTGTTTCTGGAGATTTGTTCTCTGAGAGCTTAAAATTATACCTAGTAATAATATCGGGTTGTGGATTTACTCACCACTCAATAACCATAGTAAGACACCGCTCACTCAGGCAGCTGTGAACCTTAAAACCGACTGGATGCCCAGCAGCTCAGATTCTGATGGATGTGGGGAGATTCGTTCTTGGTAAAAATGAATTTTCCTCTGGACAAATTACTTCTAAAGAGGATTTGGGAAGGGGAAAAAAGTGTAACAGAAAGGATGTGATGGCTTTGAGCAAGGGGTGTCATACAAATTAAAATATATAGTTGAAAAAAAAAAGCAGTTGACAAACTGAGTACAGCACATCCATGTCTGCCCATGCAGATCTATATTTATGGCCACCTTCAGAGCATATAGACACCACTGCCATGAACCACAGCCCTGTGTGACCTGACTGGTGACTGTGTTTTAATAGTCACCATGTTTTTCAAAGCATCAGAGAAATAAAAAGCTCTCTATACATGTTAACCATTCAGAGAACTACCTTGTTTTGACAGAAGCAAAGGCTATTCCAGCAAAGCTTTTTTCCTGCCTTGGCGCAGGAGGTCTCATCACCAGCATCCCCAGGAGTATTCTCCATTGTCACGATGACATCTACTGGAGGAGATAGGGTTGAACACAGATTTCTCTGTCCAAGTGTTAAAGCTTCTAACATCAGCAGTGCTGGGGCAAATTCACATACTAAAAAGAACCACAGTATTGAAATATGTGGAAAGCAACACAATAATATTAGTGTTCCAGATATTTAAAATTATAACTCCCTCAAAAGACACACAATTAAAAAGGATTAGAGAAAATTATTCAAACCACATCTACTATGTGTAAATAAAAATAGCCCAGCCAGATCTTTAAATAATTAGATGAAATTAATCTTTTCAATATCTTTATTTATATTAAAC
>NW_010114421.1:0-216 GCF_000699245.1 Pterocles gutturalis
TGTCCCCAGGCTTCTGTGTCCCTGTGGTCCCATGCTCCCGTGTCCCCATGTCCCTGAGGTCAAGTATCCCCTTGTCCCCATGTCCCCAAGCAATCATGTCCCCATGCTCCTGTGGTCTTATGTCCCCCAGGTCCCCACTTGTCCCCAAGTGGTTCAAGTAACCACGTCCCCACGTTCCTGTGGTCCTATGTCCCCCATGGCCCCATGTCCCCCCTT
>NW_010114422.1:0-286 GCF_000699245.1 Pterocles gutturalis
GGGGAACTAGGGGTGGCATAGGGACAGGGACAGGGACGGGTGGCACGGTGGGGACTGGCACGGGGACAGGGACTAGGAGAGGAACAGGGGAAGGTTGGGGACACAGATGGGGACAAGCAGGGGTGGCACTGGGTGGTGGCACTGGGACAGAAACGGGGCTGGGATGGGGACAGGAGGCACTGGGGTGGGGATGGGGGGACAGGGACTGGGGACTGGGACAGGGATAGGAAACTGGGACGGGCACTGGGATGGACATGGGGACAGGGACTGGGGCAGGGGACGGGGG
>NW_010114422.1:426-1325 GCF_000699245.1 Pterocles gutturalis
GGGGACTGGGACAGGCACTGGGATGGACATGGGGACAGGGACTGGGACAGGGGACTGGGATGGGCGCTGGGATGGACATGGGGACAGGGGACTGGGACAGGGACAGGGGACTGGGACGGGCACTGGGATGGACATGGGGACAGGGACAGGGGACTGGGACGGGTGCTGGGATGGACATGGGGACTGGGACAGGGACAGGGGACTGGGACAGGCACTGGGATGGACCTGGGGACAAGGACCAGAAGGAGTGGTGACAAAGGGTGACACTGGGACAGGGACAGTCCCCAGGATGGGCTTGGGGACAGACCCCAGTGGATGGGCACTGGGATGAGCACTGGGAGGAGGGAACTGGGCAAACTGGGGATGGTGGTGGGGACAGGAGGGGAACTGTGGGCTGTCCGGGGTTGGGGACAGTGCCAGTGACACTGGGGACAAGGACCAGAAGGAGTGGTGACAAAGGGTGACACTGGGACAGGGACAGTCCCCAGGATGGGCTTGGGGACAGACCCCAGTGGATGGGCACTGGGATGAGCACTGGGAGGAGGGAACTGGGCAAACTGGGGATGGTGGTGGGGACAGGAGGGGAACTGTGGGCTGTCCGGGGTTGGGGACAGTGCCAGTGACAGTTGGTGACACAGGCGCGCTGGGGATGATGGCCGGGTGCTGGTACCGGCTGAGCTGCTGGGCGTTCCTGGTGCCGTACTGGTACCTACTGGTACTGGACAAGACGAGCTGGAACAACCACTCCTACCTCTATGGGCTGCTGGGGGCGCAGCTGGCGCTGCTGGGGGCCGACCGCTACTGGTGGGTGTCACCGTGTCACCTTGTCACCTGTTTCACCCCTGTCACCCCCAGGGGACACCGCGGGGCCTGGGGACAGAGGGTGGCACCGGGGATGG
>NW_010114423.1:0-3693 GCF_000699245.1 Pterocles gutturalis
CACACCCCCAACTCTTTCAGCCTGTCGTCGCCACACTTTCCAATCCATACAAGTATTAAAAAAGACAATAATAAGCTTATATTAATAAAACAATGATGGGGTGTCACAATGGGGGGACACCAAATCCCAGTTGCAGTCGGCGACCATCCCAAGAGTGCATCCCACCAGTGATGACTTGCACCTTGGTTTATTCTCTTCCCATACCATTAGGCAATTCTGTTCAGTTACACATTTCTATGTCCTGTTATTCTCTTTCCATACCTTATTTAGTAATGAGAGCAGCTCTTCTCCATTTCTTTTAACATTAATCCTAACCTAATATACCACAGCAGGAACAGCAGCAGGGTGGCGGGAGCACAGGAGCCAGCCTCAGGATGGTGCCCCCCCCCCCACGCCACAGCTCTGGCTGCCACTGCTTGTGGCTGTCCCCTCGCCAGCTTTGGGGCACAGCTTGTGTGAGTGCCGGGCGGTTATTTGTCACCCTGTGACTCCCCAGGGCTGCATGGCCAGGCCACGGTGGCTCGGTGGCACCCCACCACTTTGGCACAGTGTCTTACCTCCCTCCTCAGAATAATCGCCTGAAGGAGAAGAAAAATAGCCAAAATGATAGCAAAGCGGGGGAGGGACTGCATTCCCCTCCTTCCTCAAGTCTCCCCTTGCCAAGGCTGGAACCAAGGGGTGGAACTGGATGATCTTTAAGGTCCTTCCAACCCAACCATTCCGTGATTCTACCCCCCAAACACTGCAAGTACATCTCATTTGTAAAGGAAACAGAACCACGCTTAGTTGAAAGCATCCAGCTCCCTCCTATTGCAATAAATAGCGATAAATCAAACCGGGGAGTAAAGCTCAGAAGCTGGGGAAGGACCCTGCGGGAGGCTGTTCCCATACGGACTCTGTGCAAAGCAAATGCCCATCCACAAATGCTGACCAGTGTCCCCTGAGCCCACAGTCTGAGCGATACAAGATGTTGCGGCTCTCAAAGGGTGCTGGCCGGCGTTTAGCTGGATAGAACTCTGCTCATGATTTACACTGTGGGAAAGGAGACAGAAGCATTGTGCAGTGGCCTAACAAAAATTAAACAAACAAACAAACCTGCACCAGAAACCACCAAAACACTCCAAAAAACCCAAATGACAAAAAAAAAAAAAGCCAACACCTACTTAATCAGCACCTTAACCTAAATCAGAAGATTTCACCCTGCGGTGCTGGGGTGGTTCCTTTTTGCTGGGAGAGGTAAAGCCTCTGTCTAAGGGCTGCAGCAGGGGGACACCAAATCCTCCTACGTGCCCACAACTAGTTTCTAAATAAATGTGTCGGCTCCCTTTTCCGTTTACAGGCAGCATTGCTAGTGGAAGGCATCACTCCCCAATAATGGTGTGCTGTCATCTTCCAGCTGTCCCTTCCTGCACAGCCCGGACCAGCCATTTCATGCAGATTTAGATGTCCTAAGGGCACCCTCTCCAAAAATGACTCAAGCAAACCCTACTGGAAGACAGGAGGAGTTTTACCTGCAGAAGAAATGGAAGCTCATTGTCAGGACGTCACTTGGAGGCTGCGTCTGGAGCCTTGTCCTGCAGGTGGGGACTGGCCCTGGTCGCAGAGACGGTGCCTTTTGGTTACACAGCATCACATTGCGATTTATTGCGAGAGTCGTACGTGGCAGCTGCTTCCCGCTGGTCAGGCCGTTGGTGCTGTGGCTCATTTGCTACCACGTGGGTCCTCGGAAGAGTGGAAAGTTGGTATTTCTCCGGGACAAGATTCTTCCCACTCCTGGATCCCTCTCTACCACCCAGTCCGGCCACACGAGCTACAGAGCTGGAGAAAGCTTCAGAGTTAAGTTCTGTCTCTGCCTTCAGTTAAGTCACGCTTTGTGGGGAATCATGTTTACCCAGTGTGATTGCAAGATGACTAACTGAAAAATTAGTTCCTTAAGGCTTCTTAATCCATCGGAGACATTCGCTGGGTGCTGTAAATCAATGCTCAGGCTAGAAATAACTTGTTTGGTTTTAGTAGCTGGAGTAATTAACAACTGTAACGTATTACCATGGACCGCAAGAATTTCTCCATCCGTTCAGAGCCTGGAAATTCAAGCAGAAATTCTTCCAGAAAAGACATCCAGCATCCAGTGGATTTTTACCAGCAGATTCCTGAACTGGCTGTTATATATCTCGTCTGACCAGTTGATCTTGATGTCCTTTTAGGTTTAAAATTCATGGTCAAGTCTTCTGGCAGAAAATACTTTGATCTAAATTCCTTGGTTTCAAGTATTCTGTATTGCTTTGCTTTTCCCTCTACTAGTTAGTTAACCAGCTGGGCTTCAACTACAGATTTAAAGTGATTTTCACACAACTACAAGGCAAGGAAAACATTTCTCTTAAACAAGGGAGGCAGATTGTAAAACCAAAAACTTTGGAAGACAGGAGTAAAATTCAGAGTTATTTTTATCGTAATTTTAAAAAAAGAGATATTCCATTTTAAGTTCATAGACACCTTCTGAAAAGAAATTGAGACTAATACATACAATGGGGGTTTTTTTACTTATTAATTTTGGGAATTATTCTGTTTCATCCCCCAAACCATGTATTTTTTAGCATCCACAAGAGTGAGGCTGGCTTTAGCAGAAGGCTTTGCTCCACTACATGCAAGAAGTGACAAATTTAACCTCCAGCCAAGTGTAGCATTGGGGATTTCAGTCAACTTGCCCTTGAAGTTTCCGTGGGTAAATCTCAATATCCTCGACAACTTCCATCCAACATCCAAGAGTCCAAAAGCCTCAGGGTACGCCTGGTGAAGCTATCGGAATCCTTACGGATTTGTGAAGGGCTGAGAGCAAGTAGAAACCCACTGGTGTTACACTGAGCACTGGAGAGCTGCTTCTCCAGGCAGGAAAACTGCAAATCCCTGCAAAAACTTCCTACGTCAGGGGTGTGGATCCAATCCCAATTCCTCCACCCCGGTGTCGCCTTATCTTTGTCTAACCCAAGGGTACGTGTCCCACTTTGCCAGCCTTTACTTGGTGTTTTGCCATTTCTTCTCAAAGTGGGTCGGTTCCAGGATTCACGCCTATAACCTCTGAATAGGGAGGAAGTGCAGAGAGAGAGGAGGGAGGAACCCCCAATTTATCAGAAAAAAACAGTGCAGAATTATATCGTCTTTATATTTTGCGCAGAAATCAGACTGCCATGTCCAGAAGCTCTGTGCAAATCTATCAGACCCTCAGAGGGTTCATAGCTCCCCGCCAAGTACCATTTCTTTTATATGTAAATATAATCTCTTTCCTTCTCCCAAATTATTTTTTTTAATTGCAAGTCCCAGGCTAACTCCACCACAGCAGCAACGTGCTCTGTGTGTCAGAGACCAGCAGTGATGACGGATCCGCAGTTTTCCAGCACACAGCTCCAGATGAGCTGCTTTCTTGTTCCTTTACCATTTTTCCTTTGCCCCTGTTATCAATGAAGGCACTTTCGCGGCTAAAAAAAAGTTAAGATTTTATTTTGATCGTAGGTGGAGAATAAGCAAGCAGCACTGGACGCGAGGGGAGCATCTGCTCTACCAACAGGCGTACCTTTCCACAAAACCTATCCCTCTATTTATTTCCCAAAATGTTGCATATCCATCAAGTTTTCGCAATACATTCTTTCATATGCATCTCTAAGCCCCACCTAGCCCAGTCTCTTATTATAATTAGCT
>NW_010114424.1:0-293 GCF_000699245.1 Pterocles gutturalis
ATGACGGTGTCCCCATGACGGTGTCCCCAGGGCGGTGTCCCCAGTGTCCCCGTCACAGGGCACTGTGCCGGATGGTGTCCCCATGGCAGTGTCACTGTCACAGGGTGCCGTGCTTGGTGGTGTCCCCATGCCAGTGTCCCCACGCCAGTGTCCCAGATGTCCCCGTCCCAGGGCGCCGTGCCAGGCGGTGTCCCCACAGCGGTGTCACTGTCACAGGGCGCCGTGCCGGGCGGTGTCCCCATGCTGGTGTCCCCAGGTGATGTCCCCGTCCCAGGGCGCCGTGCCGGGCGGTG
>NW_010114425.1:0-1354 GCF_000699245.1 Pterocles gutturalis
CTCCTCTCAGTGTCCCCATGTCCCCTCAGAAGTGTCCCATGTCCCCATGTCCCCCTGTCAGTGTCCCCTGTCCCCTCATCAGTGTCCCCTGTCCCCCCACTGGTGTCCCATGTCCCCATGTCCCCCTGTCAGTGTCCCCTGTCCCCTCATCAGTGTCCCCTGTCCCCCCACTGGTGTCCCATGTCCCCATGTCCCCCTGTCAGTGTCCCCTGTCCCCTCATCAGTGTCCCCTGTCCCCCCACTGGTGTCCCATGTCCCCATGTCCCCCTGTCAGTGTCCCCTGTCCCCTCATCAGTGTCCCCTGTCCCCCCACTGGTGTCCCATGTCCCCATGTCCCCCTGTCAGTGTCCCCTGTCCCCTCATCAGTGTCCCCTGTCCCCCCACTGGTGTCCCATGTCCCCATGTCCCCCTGTCAGTGTCCCCTGTCCCCTCATCAGTGTCCCCTGTCCCCCCACTGGTGTCCCATGTCCCCATGTCCCCTCATCATTGTCCCCTGTCCCCCAGCTGATGTCCCCTGTCCCCCCCAGTGCCCCTACTGGTGTCCCCTGTTCCCTCACCAGTGTTCCCATGTCCCCCTGTCAGTGTCCCTTGTCCCTGCAGGAGTGTCCCCTGTCCCCCGATGCCCGCTGTCCCCTGTCCCCCCACTCCTCTCAGTGTCCCCATGTCCCCTCAGGAGTGTCCACTGTCCCCATGTCCCCCATCAGTGTCGTCTGTCCCCTCCTGTCCCCTCACCAGTGTCCCATGTCCCCATGTCCCCTCACCATTGTCCCCTGTCCCCCCACTGGTGTCCCATGTCTCTCTCTCAGTGTCCCCTGTCCCCTTCCCAGTGTCCTCTGTCCCCCAATGTCCCCAGACCAATGTCCCCTGTCCCCCCACTGCTGTCACCTGTCCCTATGTCCCCCTGTCAGTGTCCCTTGTCCCCTCATGTCCCCTGTCAGTGTCCCATGTCCCCATATCCCCTCTCTGATGTCCCCTGTCCCCCAGCTGATGTCACCTGTCCCCCCCAGTGGCCTTACTGGTGTCACATGTCCCATCTCTGATGTCCCCTGTCCCCGTAGGAGTGTCCCATGTCCCCTTGTCCCCTCACCAGTGTCCCCATGTCCCCCTGTCACTGTCCCATTTCCCCCCACGTCCCATCTCTGATGTCCCCTGTCCCCCAGCTGATCTCCCAGGTCCCCCCACGTCCCCAGCCCGATGTCCCCTGTCCCCAGCGCTGTCCCCAGCCGTGTCCCCAGCGATGTCCCCGTGTCCCCAGGTGTACTACGCGCGCAAGCGGCGCCGGGCGCAGCCGGGTCCCCCCGAACCGGGCGGCACCAAGAAGGAGCGACGGCGCCTCTGCAACGACGGCTTCGAC
>NW_010114426.1:0-7426 GCF_000699245.1 Pterocles gutturalis
CGAAGCGGGGAAAGCGCTTTGCACTTTGAGGGGTAGAAAGTACTTGATACCTGTGGCGCTGCCACCGCTCGTCGGGGTTACCCTGTAAAGACCAGAGAAGTTGCCGTGCAGTAACATAACGTTCTTCTCCGCTAATAAAAATCATCTCTGTAAAAACAACAACAACAACAACAACAAAAACCCAACAAAAAAACCCAACCAAAACCCCCCCCAAAAAAACCCAAGAAAAACCCCAACTCAATAAACCCGACAATACCCAAGCCAGAGCAACATAGTGTTGAAGTTCGTCCCAGAAGTACACCAGGAATCTCTGTGTTAGCTTCCTTTCAGGAAAAATTTCTTGGCTTTGGTGTTACTTGCTCTTAAACTTATTCGTTCTTCTTAGTGACTTTCTTACCCACCTCGATCTGCTGGGGTTAGACAGAAAAATCGGCAGGCCGTTTCCTCGGTGGACTCCTGGTGAGGTGGTTTCGGTGGCTGTTTCTGTGTAGCTGGCAGGGTGTTGTGGAGAGTCTCGCTCGAGGTCCCAGAGGTGTGGTTTCAGTGGTGTGTGGAAGCACCTGTGCCCTAGTGATGTGCTCTTGCGTGTTGGGTTGGTTGGAAAGGATGTCTTTACCTATGAGAGTGATAGATGCTTTTCTTCAAAGTTGAGAGAATTAAGACTTGCAAACAAAGTAGATGGTTTTTGGTGGAAAAGTTAAACATAGTAGAGGGGAGTTTTGCACCTTTTCTGAAGATCGCTGCTTGGTTTTCTTTATGCTGTTTCACATTGTAGCATGTCCACTCCCAATCTTCAGCTTGTTTTCAGTGTTGTGGAGAGGAACATATGCAACGCTGAGGTTGCTCTACTGGAAATACATCAAATGATTTGGGTTTTTGTTCCAAATGGGAAGTTCCTTGTGCATGAAAGATGTATCTGCTTCTTGAAGCAGGATTGATTTTGCATGAAGCTGTTTCTCAGGTGATTCCATTCTTTCCTGCATTGTAAACTGCTGTTTGACACTGCCAGATATGAAAGTATATAGTTGAATGCTTCTAATATAGTATTGCTTGTTTCTGTTAAAAGTCTAATTAAAAAAAGGTCTTCTCCTAAATGCATTTGCCGTTTTAATATAAGTCTGAAGAGC
This sequence comes from Pterocles gutturalis, assembly GCF_000699245.1. NCBI lineage: Eukaryota > Metazoa > Chordata > Aves > Pterocliformes > Pteroclidae > Pterocles > Pterocles gutturalis. Next base: position 1,128 of record NW_010114426.1, read on the forward strand.
ATAGTTGTATCTTTCTCACTTATAAGTCTGCTGATAATGACCTGGAAGATCTGTGAATATCTGTGTTTGTTTTAATTCCCTCTGTTAGGGAGTTTGTGGATGGTTTTGTAGTACTTCTTTCTCTAAGTTCACTTTGGTAATGATGCTTATGACTGAAAACGGCTTGTTTGGATTGTGTGAGGAGGAGGCAGTTATTTGTTCTTAGTGTGATTCATTCCTGGATAGTTTTCCAAGGAATCACAATTTTGGTATGACATTGTCTACTAAGCAATGAAAGAGCAAGGGTCTTCCATCCCTTCTGAAAATAAAGAATATGTGTGTTGCCACTTAAAATGTTTGGCTCTTTTGTTGAGTTGTAATCTCAGGAAGACAATTTTTATACAAGGATGAAAAAAACGGGCATTTGGTTAGGATTTGGATAATGAAATGACAGATTACAACTGAAAATACAGTATCTTGGTGGGGAGTTCTTACTGTGTGCTCTGTAGAGGTGGCTGCAAAATGCCACTTAGTTTTACCAGTTTGTGTGACCTCACATACAGCTGTAGCCAGGTTTTCTGAGGTGCGGCTTATGTTGACTTGTTCAAGTAAGAAGATGTGCAGTTGGAGGAAAGAATATTGTTATTGGTGGAGCAGGGGTTTGTTAAAATTCAGGATTTTCAAGTATTTAATTCTTTCTCTTTGCCTTTGAAAGAGTGATTTGGTAGTGGGAAAATTTTAATGATGCTTTGAATGTTTTCTGGTTCTTTTTGTATTCTTTGTGGAAGGCGTATTCATGTCTTGAAACCATGCAATACGATTACCAACAGCGCCTACAGGGACAAGGCATTAGAAAATGCACTCTCACTCTTGTGGCTGTTTTATGTCGCAGTGCCTTGTGGTGGTTGCAGGTTTGAACTTTCTATATATACAGTTCTTTGTGGACTGTTCCTGCTGTTGTGTTGCCTGCATTGATTTTTGCCTCCATTTATTCTTTGTTGCAGTCTAAAAGTTGGTTTTAATTGGTTGCCCACAGGATTGGCTTGGCTTCTGCTACTTGTTAAGAAAAAAACATCTGTCTTTGCAGGTAAGAGCCTTTGAATTGGAGACTTCTTTATATGCATATTGAGTATATCTTAAAAAAAATATTTTAAGCTTTTGGAATCTCTGAATTGGTATCAAAACACTTAGGTCAAATAATCTGTACCGAGTCTCTCTACTTTGATTCCCACTGGTGATGGTGGTTCTGGCAGTGTTGTTCTTGTAAACAGGATCTTCTGCCAAGCTAATGTTTTGTTGTTTCATCAGCATGTGGTAGTCCGGAATGCTCTCAGTTGTTTTGCACTGTTAGAAAATGTAGGTACTTTGCTGCAGGTCACAAGTCTGCATGTTTCTCATTATTGGAAGTTTAGAAGTGTACAGTAATTGGTTCTAATTAGGTTTTGCAGCATTTAAAGGGATCAGATAGGTTCAGATTAGCTCAGAGATGACTAACAGGTTGATTTTAGTAGTAGTGTAGTCTGCAGTTTGAGCTTTTGCTAGACAGTATCAGCCTGGATTCTTAAAATTCCTCCTACAATATTGGTGTTATTCCAGTTCTTAGACTTTGTCCAAGAATTGCCAGATATTTTGTTTGTGTACTGTGTGGATATTGTACTTTAATACTCCCCAGGGACTATGTTGAATCTTTCAACTTTTCTTAATTTGAAAGATGCATACATCTTAAGGCTAGTCTGGGGTTTTTTATTAATTTATGCATGTGACCCAAATTCTCCTTATTTTACTGACTAGCACATAGGTGGAAGAAGGATTATTCTCATCTGGTACACTTTTTTCCAGTGTAACATCAACATTTTTAAAGACCTTATTGTCAAGACACGTAACATGGTGCTAAGGTTTATCAAATTAGTTGAATCACGTTGATTGTCGGCAGCCTTTTATTCTCCGTTTTTGATCCTGACTTGCTAATGGGAGTGGCTTTTTCATAGTACAACTCTAGGATTTTGTGCTTCTGGTCTCTCCAGAAACATACCGAACACACAGAATGGCAACAAAACCCACTTTTGCCTTAAAGTACCTTTTTGTACGGGGGGAAAAGCAGGCAGCCTGAGAACACCTCAGACAGCCCTAGAGAACGCCTTCAATGCACGCTGTACAGGTGCGCAGCCCGTTCTGCGTCTGGCAGTAATGTTGCCTCTGCGTGTATGTTGATCTTTCCAAGCAAACAGTGAGCTTTACTTTTTTTTATTAGTTGGAAAATTTGAGTGAGTCAGCTATTGTCTACTAAGTGCGTTTTGGAAAAAATCAGACTTGTGAGTGCTTAGAAATACAAAATTTGTCCCTTCTGGTCCTTGTGATTTTTCTTTGAATCACAGAAGCAAAACTAATACTTTGTTAAAACACTGAAATCCTGAAAAATTTGAAGCAGTTATGTTTTGAGTTGACAAAATACTTTTTTGCCAAAATACTTGATGGAGTAAAGTCCTTAAAATTCTTTTTATTCACACCATGCTGCTGTTAGCTCTTGCTTAATAGCAAGCATTTGCTTAATATCATGCATGGAATTAACTACACTGAAGTCATTGTAGCTAGTTTTTCTAGTGACTATATGCCTAAGCAGCTGTTGGGTTTTTTTATCCATAGTGATTTTGTGGACCTAAATAGAATACCTAGTAACAAAACTTCAAGATACTTCTTAGCATTTATAATGAAGATGTAGTGCAAGGTTGAAGCACTTACATTATCCTAGAAGTTATGTAAATGTTCAGATGCTTGAACTCTGAAGAATTCTTCTGTGACCTTATCTTTGTCTTCTGGGATAGATTATGGAATCATTAGTAAATGCAGTTATCTAGCACATGTCTGTTCTGATAAAGAAATTATGATGTTCCAAACTAGCACATCTGAGCAGAAAAGCTTTCCCAAGTTGCCTTTGTTGAACTAACGGCTGTATCAGATTGTCATCCCTTTTGCATCAGTAAGAAAATAACTAAATGTAGTCTCCCATTTGGCACAAGAAACTTCAAATGTCTTAACTCTTGATGCATATAAGTTTCAGAAACTCATTTCTTTGTATAATAGGTAATAGAGGAAATGTAAATGTCCTAGCATGATTTGCTATTAGTATTATTTTAGTTTGCAAAGCATAGGTGCAAAGCCAGGGCTGCTTTTATACAGCTTGCTTGCCTCAGGACCATCTAATTCAGAAACAGTCCTATAGCACAAGGTAGTAAACTTGGGTTTTACAATGCCTTTTAGTATGGCTCCCTTAAAATAGGCAGAATTTTCATGTTAACTTTAGTTTCAGAGATTGCTATCAAAGTTAGTCTAATCTAAAACAGAATAATTGAAAAAGACTGCTGTTTTAAAACAGTGCAAAAACTCCTATATGCTTTCTTTGATGTGTACATAGCATAGGTCTTACTTTGACCTGTTTTTTTTCATATGGGCCAGTTATTTTGCTGTTGGAAAATGACTGGGCATTGAACTTTATTCTCAAGTTAAATGTGTCACCATAAGAGATGAGTGCAAGATGTTACTTTTGTTACTTTGCCATGCAGATAAGAAAGTAGCTTTATAAAAAACCCAGTGCCTGAGGCTTAGTGTATATTCCCCTTTCTGTTGCTGCCATCCCTTGGTAGAATAGGGGTTTTCTTAGTGGCATGTACAGCTAGATTTTTTTTTTATACCTTCTTGTGTTTGTCTTGCGAGTTCCAGTCTCGCTTTCAAGATGGTGTAGTAAGGAATCGGATGTTCATTCACAGTGGCTAGAGCAGCAGAGCTGACTTCGTGCCAGTGGGCTTGTCTGCTCTTTCCTTGAGGGAGAAAGGTCCTCCATGCTTTTCTGGTGTCACCTGGATGTGGGCCCATGCCCTATAGTACCCCAGTATGTCGCTTGAGTTCATGAGTGCGTGGAAGAGGTTAGCTCTGGTTTATTGAGCAATGAAACAAATACTCAAGTACCCATTTGAGTAATATGAAGTTCCATCATGGAAACAAAGCGATTGCTTCTTTTTTTTTTCCCTTGTAGAAGAATTATTGCTCTTGTTTTCATTAAGTACTGAATTTAGCCTTATATGATGTGGACAAATTGTTGGATAGTGGCTTTGCCTGAGAGTTAAGGATGTATTCGAAGCATGTCTACTCCAAAGCGACTGGAAGACCTGAAGAGGCAAATTCAGCTGACTTAAAGATTTGGCTATGCTGCGTTACAATACTTAGCTGAATGGGAAATGGTAGGACGCAGTTACTGGTTGTAGTTGGTCGTAGCTTTGGCATACATCCAAAAGTTTTGGTGGTGCACTGCCACCTGGTGTTGCATTGTATCATCTGGTTCATCCGTGATTTCAAATACATGGTTAACACCATTTGTGTGTGACTAATGGGAGCTGTAGAGGTCTTACATAGAGATGCTGAACTGGCTTGTACTTAGGAAGTCAAGAAGTTTCAGATTAAGTGGCTCAGGTGAAACAAGGTGCTGCTGCTGACTGTTTTGGGGTGAGAAGCTGGCTTCTGAACTGGTGAATTGTGCTAGTATTAATATGATGCTTTCAGCCTTTACTGAAGGTTTGTCAAGAATAAGTGAGATTGCCTAGTTTCCTGTTTATCTTTAACTTCTGATATGACCTCAGGCTCCTCTGTAGAATGTATACAAGGTAACTGTCAGGGTCTACCTATTCGAAATTGATCTTAAGCTTCCACTGACCTCTGCTGCAGGGTAAAAGTTGTTTACTTGTGCCTGAGATGGAAGATGTAGTATTAAACAGAACATCTGCAACTATTTAAAAATTATACCTTGATTTTGAAAGTTGTAAATGCCAGATATCTAGCTAGGATATGCATAGATGTTAATCCAGTTTAGGTGAGGTCTGTATAGTCACAAAATGTCTGTGGCTAGTTTATAACAGTTAGCTGGCTTCAGGTCACCTAGACCTCTTGCCTTTGCTAGGAGAAAAATAGAAGATCAGTATAATCTAGATGGTCCCTGTCAGGATGTTGTGCGAGTCTCACTCACTAGTTGTCTGTAATGGCTTTTGGTTTGTAATCAACCCACTGTTATGTTCGCCTGGCAGGAGATAAAATCTCTCCCCAAATTAAAGAGAACTGTTTATTTCCCATAGGTGTGCAGAATTTTTTGCAGTCACTTTGCCAGGTACAGTGGATACCATATCAATGTATGGTAAACTAATTTTGTTTGCTTGGCTGAAATACTCATTTTGCTTATGTTCCGTTAAATATTCAACTACTGATATGATAGTTCTGATTTTTGCTGTTCCTTAGTTTGGTTTTTTTGGTTGTTTTTATTTTTTACTGACATTTTTGAGTCTTAGTTTAACAGTTACTTTGGAATTTCTAGTGCAAAATGTATACTAATTGTGTTGGTAAATGTTTAATACTTCAATCTGTATGAAGTAAACGTGAATAAGGAACTTGGAATATAAACATGCTTAATCTTTGCAAGATGTTGTTAGGTGTATGTAAACAAAAATAGTAGATGGTGTCTGTAGGTAATTGCATGGTGTCATAAACAGTAGTCTGACATAGCCGTTGCCTTTTCTCATCTGCAGGTGTGTGTTGTTTCAGCGCAGCATGGCTGTGGTCATCCGCTTGCAAGGTCTCCCGATTGTGGCGGGGACCATGGACATTCGCCACTTCTTCTCTGGATTGACCATTCCCGATGGGGGCGTGCATATTGTAGGGGGTGAACTGGGTGAGGCTTTCATCGTTTTTGCCACTGATGAAGATGCAAGGCTTGGTATGATGCGCACAGGTGGTACAATTAAAGGGTCAAAAGTAACACTATTGCTGAGCAGTAAAACTGAAATGCAGAACATGATAGAACTCAGTCGTAGGCGTTTTGAAACTGCCAATCTAGATATGCCACCAGCAAATGCTAGCAGGTCGGGACCACCCCCTAGTTCTGGAATGAGTGGAAGGGTTAACTTACCTACTACTGTACCTAACTTTAATAATCCTTCTCCTAGTGTAGTAACTGCTTCTACTACTGTGCATGAAAGCAATAAAAATATATCCACATTTTCTACTGCCAGTATGGGGACTACACCTCCAAATCTAGGGAGTACCTTTGGTAGCCCGACGTTTAGCTCAACTGTACCTAGCACAGCATCCCCAATGAACACAGTACCTCCTCCACCAATCCCCCCTATCCCAGCTATGCCATCTTTGCCACCAATGCCTTCTATTCCCCCGATACCTGTTCCACCTCCTGTACCCACGCTGCCTCCTGTTCCTCCAGTTCCTCCAATACCCCCTGTGCCCCCTGTACCTCCAATGACACCTATGCCTCCCATATCAGGAAT
>NW_010114426.1:7457-27100 GCF_000699245.1 Pterocles gutturalis
TCTGAATCCTCCACCCGTAGCACCTTTACCCACTGGAATGAATGGGTCTGGAGCAGCAGTGAATATGAACAGCAGCTTGAATCCATTGTTTATTGGTCCCATGAATCCTGTAAATCCTATCCAGATGAATTCTCAAAGTAGTGTCAAGCCAATTCCAATCAATCCAGACGATTTGTATGTCAGCGTTCATGGAATGCCCTTTTCTGCAACAGAATCTGATGTGAAAGACTTTTTCCTTGGGCTCCGTGTGGATGCAGTCCATATGCTGAAGGATCATGTAGGTCGAAATAATGGAAATGGACTAGTTAAGTTTTTTTCTCCTCAAGATACATTTGAAGCACTGAAGCGAAACAGAATGCTGATGATTCAGCGCTATGTTGAAGTTAGTCCTGCAACAGAGAGACAGTGGGTGGCTGCTGGAGGCCACATAACTTTCAAGCAAACCATGGGTCCCTCTGGGCAGTCACACCCTCCTCCACCCCAGGCCCATTCTAGGTCCAAATCTCCTAGTGGACCGAAAAGGTCACGGTCGAGATCTCCCCATGAGCAGGGTTTCTGTGTTTATTTGAAAGGTCTTCCCTTTGAATCTGAGAACAAACATGTGATAGATTTTTTTAAAAAGCTGGATATAGTTGAAGATAGCATTTATATAGCTTATGGACCTAATGGGAAGGCGATTGGAGAGGGTTTTGTCGAGTTCAGGAATGAAGCTGATTATAAAGCTGCTTTGTGTCATCATAAACAGTACATAGGGAATCGCTTTATTCAAGTTCATCCAATTACTAAAAAGGCAATGTTAGAAAAGATAGATATGATTCGTAAAAGATTGCAGAACTTCAACTATGACCAGAAAGAAATCCTCATGAGTGCTGAGGGAGAACCAGGCTCACCAAAATTGTGTGCACATATATCCAATATTCCATACAATATAACAAAAATGGAAATCCTTCAATTTCTAGAGGGACTGGCAGTAGAAGAAAACTCTGTACAAATTCTTGTTGATAATAACGGGCAAGGTTTGGGACAAGCACTGGTTCAGTTTAAAGCTGAAGATGATGCTCGTAAGGCAGAGCGTTTGCACCGTAAAAAGCTGAATGGAAGAGATGTTGTTTTGCGTTTGATAACTATGGAAGAAATGAGAGATATTGAGAGAAATCCACAATCTCAAGGGAAAAAGATACTGAAAATACCGATACAAGGAAATGCAGCTGTGCCAGGAGCCCAGGGCGCTGGTGGGGATGAGCGTGCCTTCTTGGCGGGAAATTCTAAAGATGCAAACAATGGTCCTCCATTTAATTTTCCTGGTAACTTCAGTGGGTCTGGCACATTTGCTCCCCCCCTACCACCACCTGGAATAGGTGCCTTTCCTGATTCTAGACCAGGAATACCTACAGTTGCAACTAGCGGTTTACCTGGCGCAGCTATTGAGGTCCCAGGTTTTGCAGGTGGTCCTGGTAATTTGAGTGGACCGGCAGGTTTTGCAGGGGGTCCTCAGGCTTTTGGTAACGGTCCTGGCAATTTAAGTGGCCCCCCTGCCTTTGGTGCTGGTCCTCCAGGAATTGCTAGTGGTCTTGGACATTTAAGTGGACCTCCAGGGTTTGGACCTGGACCAGGAAGTATCCATATTAGTGGACCCCCAGGTTTTGGAACAGGTTCTGGGAAGCCGGGACCAACTGTAATTAAAGTGCAAAATATGCCCTTTACTGTTTCGGTGGATGAAATTTTGGATTTCTTTTATGGTTACCAAGTGATCCCTGGTTCAGTGTGCTTAAAATACAATGAAAAAGGCATGCCCACTGGGGAAGCAATGGTTGCATTTGAGTCTCGTGATGAAGCTATGGCAGCTGTTGTTGATTTAAATGACAGGCCTATAGGCTCCAGAAAAGTAAAACTTGTTTTAGGGTAGCTGTTAATATGAAGTAGTTGTAGCATAGATATTCATAGTGCTGTGATAAATGCATCCGGATTGGTTTTTATAGTATTTCCAGGGTAGAACCTGTGGATTGTTTAAATTGTAAAACAGATTGGTTTTGCTAAGACAGAGCACTGGGTTAGCCATTACATAAGAAACACTGCAAGGATCCATGCGCAGTGGATTTTCCTGTACAAATATGTGGAGAAGCTAGACATATTCTTCATGAAAGTTTGGTAAACTATACTGGACGCAGTGCTTATCATGGAATCTGGATTGGTTTTACGTAGTTTTGGATAAGGGAAATAGATTAAGTCAGTGAAGCTCTTCAGTGGGTGCTCTTGCAAGCCGTTGTAAAATAGATAGCAATTTCTAGATTTGGTTAAAAGCTGGCTGAATTTGCTTTGTTTACAGGTCAAAGCTTTGTTTAAAGTCCTGATTTTACTCTGCAACTAAATGAACTCTCAGTGTACACAGATTAAATGTTTTGTGTATGTATCTTCATTTTTTCCAAGATTCTCACTGTATGAACAGTTGAATTATGCCCATTGCTGATGTGTCTATCAAACTAATTCCTATAAGTATGAGCAGAATCATTCTGTAAAAGTCAAGCTGTTCTTTGTGGAATAACCTTTAGTTATTTATATATTGCAATTATAACTGTCCAGAATAAGACTTTTGCCACAAGTATAGCTAACCTCAAACATTATAATTTGAGTTTTATAGTACGCTTATAAAATATTTGCAGTAGAAGTAACAACTTGAAAATACTCATTATTTGTTTAAGTAGCTTGATTTGTTAGGATTACATGAATCAGTTGGGATAGGATCCTTTGACAGTAGTTGGATATTGGTGTTGTATTTCTCGTGTGTCTCTTGAACTCCTTACATAGAGTCTCTGCTAAGAGAACCAAAGTGGTGATTATTAGTAGAAGATTGGAGTCCAGCTAAAGTTTTAAATTGGTTTATATTTGAAAGAAACTTTTATCTTCAGCAACTCTATAGTGAATTACTGCTATGGGTGAATTCAGAGATAAAATTTATTTTTCTCCAAAACCTGAAAATACTGAGTTTACTATATATTTTTGCAATAAAGTTGTGCTGTTGTATTCAAAGTCTGTAAAGAGTTGCCATTTTCTTTGCTGTGCAGTAAAACCTTCCATGGAAAAACAGAGAATTGAAAAGAAAGTAATTACACAAGTGAAAAGTAGAATTTTTTTGGTTCATCCTTGCTTAGCTTATGATAAATTTTAAGACTTGGGCATTGCCTGAAAAATCCTGCTGTTCCCTGCAAATCATGGTACTTAAACGTAGAAACTTTAAACCCTTTTGGTTTTTGGACAAAGAAAACCAGTGCCTTTTGGTGTTGCATATCATGGAACACTGAAGCGTATGGCCAGGCAAAATTGAGAGGTTCAAGTGGCAACAGTTTTATTCACGTGGTGTGTAGGAGAGATTTGCACACCTGTGCAGCGCTGCATCCTGAGAGAATCTCACAGGACAGGACTATGTGGAAGGATTGTGTAAAGGTGTACTTCAATAAAGAGGTGGTCGCATTACACAGATGCTTCTGTAATTCATTAGTTTAATTTTGTTTTGAGAGATTACTAGGTGGTCCCAACTTTGGAAAAGTCATGTGATTTGTATATACTGTTTAAAATTAAGCCTTCTGTTAATAAAACTGTCTGTCTCTGAAGCTTCATGTTACGCGTTTCAACAGTCTTTGGGAGTTATGTTTCAACAGCAGATTCTTGTTTCCTTTTTTTTCCTTTGAAAGTCTGAAAGTATTCTTGCTGATGTCAGAAAGATGTGTGATTAGGAGTCAAGCCTTTCAGTTTATTTTTAAAATTTTGCTCTTTGTTTTTTGAACAACTTCTATTAAAAGGTTTCGTACTATATTGGAGTTATTTGGGTGCTTGTTTATTCATGTTTCACATTAGAATAAAATTACTGAAAAGGAAAACTTGGCTTCATTTTTGACAGAATTGATTGAGATATTAGTGTGTGTTGACTTGCAGAAACTGGCAGTAACTTTTTCAAGTTCAAATGAATTGCAACAATGGTTGCCTTGTTGTGAAATGTAATTGAACTACAGGGGTCTGGAATTAGATACACAGTTCTGCGTTACTGTCTTGATTTCATGTCTTGATCCTCTTGGTAATGGATGCAGGGTTGTTAGTGTTTGTGTTAGACGTGGCATACGCTGTGAAACATGCTTGTGTGCCTGTTCTTTGGAACGTTCTAAAAGTGCAGGTTTGTTTTGGAAATCTTTCATTTTCTGATTTTCTGTATGTTCTAAAGATGTTTAAATGCTTATCTAAAAAAAGTGCAAACCAACACAAAAAGCCACTGGTGTTGGGAACACTGATGCTTAAGTAGAGAATTTGGTATGGTGAAGGGGCTCTTCATCTTGCCAAGCAGTTGATGCTTCATATCTTTTAGCATGAATTTGTAGTAAATTAGTTAGTAAATATCCCCTCTTCCTTGAGAGTAGACTCTTGGAAAAATAGGAAGTTGTAGGATATTTAGGATTTATGTAGGTACTATACACAATACAGCTGCTGTCTTGAAGTAGTTCCGGTTGATCCTTTAAAGGATATATAGAGAAAAGTTTATTATCAAGTGTCACTTGCAAATGTAGTAAGTGTCTATAGCAATGTGCTTTCACGGTAGAAACAGCCTTAAATTGCATGTCATGCTAAATTATGGGGGATACCCTTATATTAACAGACTACATGGCTAGATTTGATAAAATTACTTTGCACATGTTTATATTCATGAACAGCCTTAAAAATAAGGGGTAGGACCTCTGAGGTCCCATCTCGAGTGTGGAAGGTATGTAACTGCCCTTGCATACACACTTCGAGGCTGGCTGCTAACAAGAGGTGGCAACAGAAGGAATCGGCTAATGGCCATTGCTCCATTTTGCAGTTGTTTTGGCCTTGATGCTTTGAGTGTCAGGAACTGACATCCTGCTTAGCCTTGTTGGAACAATACAGTTGGTGACACTGATGTCCTGATTTCTTCAAGTTATGGGAAGAAGATACTTGTGTTTGTGTAACGGGCTAGGCTGGTGCTTTTAGCAGTTCTTCAGTGTTAGTGTCTCAGTACTACTTCTAAAAGAAAAAAAAAAGTGGTAAAGTGTTATATTCACAGCATGATTTCTGTTAAACATACATATTTTTGTCATCCTATTCACAAGAGGAAGTATGAATATAATAAATTATTCGATGATAAACTTGACCTACATAGAAGAACGGCAGTGGTTAGATGAAAGTGTGAAGCCACCAAGTTTTCAAGCAGTTAATGTAAATGTTGCAGGTGGATTGTGTTTTTAATGCAAGTCAATTCTGTAACATCACAGACAACATTAGAGCCAGTTCTTTATTGATGGATTGTTGTGGCCGCCTTCTAAATGTAGATTTATGAGAGGTTTGAGGCTTTGTAGGTTTAAAGAAAACTGAAGGTTACTTCTTTGAAGGATACTACTATGAAAGTAGTGTTCCCTTTAGAGCATTTAATGTTCTCCTTGAATGTCCATGATCTGAATTTGTTGTGAATGGAGAGGAAGATTGATGCAAAAATGAAGACTATAGCCATGTGCCAGTTGATGCTGAAGGTCTGCCTTCTAAAGAACTGGTCAGTGCTGGTCAGTTCTGCTAAATTGCTCAACCTGTCCTTAAAGAAGTTGTTGCCTCTATGGTGTGAAATTGGCAGCTTGTTTATCTGAGACTATTTTGGTGCACTGAAGACTGCAGACTCTAGAAAAAAAAATTTTTTTTCCAGTTACCTACGCACACCAGTACTGTGTTAACTGTAAATAACTATTTCAGTTTCTGTATTTTGTTCCTCCTCAGTCTTCTGCTGTGGTGATTCCAAAGCCGCTGCTTCCTGCAGCAAATGCTGTCGTTCCTCAGCGTCTTGTTCAGCAGTGTGTGCCTCTGAGCTGGGTTGGCCTTCTGCAAAATTGAAACAACTACATATGGACCACTTAAAGCCTCTGACTGGACAACGGACCACTCTGAGAGAGGTTGTTTTTGGATTATTATCCAGATATGTGTCTTAGACCCTGGATCAAAGGATTGCAATTCCTCCTTAATACAGACTAGTGTAAATAAAGACTAGTTTCTACCTTTGACAAGATAATTGGTTGGAAGAAAGCAGTTTTGAAACTTGATGGGTATATTAGGAAACATTTAGTTTGAGTCTAGAGACATCCACACATTAGTTTTATGTCAGTTTGCTTCTTTAGATATTGTACAGGTCTTTAAAAAGAAAATAAATAAAAATATGCTGAATTCTGCTGCAGCAAGGAGTTTTTCAGAAACAGTGCCTTGGGCTTGGAATCAGTGTTGCTAAATATATTTGCCTGTCTTTGCCCTTTTGCAGGTTTGCTGATGTTCCCTTCTGTTCTGTGGCTGTGTGTTCTCTCATGGTTTTGGGAAAACTGAGCTAGAGTTTGTGCATAGAGCAAATGACTCTTCCGCTTGGTGGAAGAGGAATTGAAACTGTCTGTGAAATGCTTCTTCAGGAAGAGTGACCTCAAGGGGTTCTCTTCCTATCTATTTTTGGCAGGGAGAACATGATTGTAGTTGAAAGATTTGGCTTTCCCCGGGAATGAAAATCTGTTGGTTGGTAGTATGCATTTGACTTAAGGTTTGTGGCTGTGTACTCAACTCCCCTACTCTTTGTCTTGAGAGCAGGTAGGTACACTGCAGCTTATTGGCTACACAGACGACTCTATCAGTAATTTTCATGGAGCTTTGTTACTATGTGGAACGTTTGGGTGTTGTTTGTGCAGGGAGTGCCTCCCACCTTCCTGACTTGGATGCTTTTTGCTCATGGGTGTAAATAATATATGTAAGAAAAGCAAACCCAAAAGTGTTCGTTTTTCCATAGCTACAGACTTAATGTGGGTGTTGGATGGTTTAGCTCTGACTCTTTACACTCATTGGCACTCACTTTTGTGCAGCTTCCTTTGTTACCATGCTTCTGCTTCTATATATGTATTCACAGCATGGCAGCTTAGGAGAGAAGCAACCAGATGAGCTCTGACCCGCGTTCCTTTACTGCTTCTGAAGAGTCAAAGCGTGCTCCTTTGTGGCTGTTCTTCTCTTGTATGCTCTCATGTTTACAGCATTAAGTTCAAATGGTCTTACCAGTTGCTTCCCAAATATATTAAAGTAAGCTTTCAGAAACAGTGGATGTATTTCCTTTTAACCTGAGTCCAACTTCCACACAATCAGTTTTGTAACTCTGTATTTACCACTCTCACACCAGCTTCTCTGTTTTTCCCCAGCTTTTGGGAGGTCTTTTGTTAGGAGTTACCAGTGAACTAGACCATAGTTCCTCATTCAGTTAATAGTAGATCACAGCAGGATAATTACAGGGGTAGCATGGGGGTTGCCTTTACAGTGTACTGTTGAGGGAGTACAGCTTCCCTGTAAAGTTTAAAACTGAAAATTTAAGACTTGGGAGGCTAGCACATGAGAAACAGGAATTGAGCCTGCCTGAAACTCTCCTGTTTGGCATCATCTGGCTTTTTGGACTGGTCACTGCTTCTGGAAAGCTGGTGACTTTTTGAAATCTTCATATTGTAGTTTTACAGTATTGTTAACCAAAGAATTGGTGGGATAGTGTTGCTCTGATTTCTGACCATCTGAAGATAGGTGGCACTGCCAGCTACCTGTTTCATAGTTTCAAACAACTAGCTTCATTTCAACCATTTCCCGTTAAATGTGACTATGTGAATGTGGTCTCGCTCTGTGTGACAGTAGAAAGCTTAGAAATGCTTTCTAGTCACTTAGAAATGAAGGCAAATTTGTGGACGAAAAGAGCAATATAGTCAGAACCTAAACTACTTCAAGAATGCCTTTTAGGTAATTTTGATTGAGTTGCTTTTTATGATAAAATTTATAGGACCACTGTCACTTACTGAGCTTTCAAGCCTCTGTGTAGCTCCTGTTTTTTAGTGAGCTTCTTGCTGTGGTGGCGTTTGCCAGAATCTGCTCCATAATGTGAGCTTTTTACAAAACTTTTGTTTTCAGCAGTATAACCAAGTATAACTTCTTGTTTTCATTGCTGCTTGTTTTGATGGGAGGATGGATATGGATTGTAGAAATACCTTGCTTGTTTGAACAGGAGGCTGACCTCGAAAATGCTGGTTGCTGATACCATTTCATTATTAGCCAAATGTTTCTGGTAAAAGGGCAGTATTTATAAATCCCCTGTTCTTGAGGAACACTAAACGAAACCGATAGAAAAGCAAAGATGCTAATTGAAGTTAGGCACTGTCAGTTCATTGACTGTAGTGCAATATGTAGGGGAAAACCCCCTCTTTAAGGAGGGGAGGCAGAGTTGTTAAATATTACTAATTCTCTCCCCTGGGATACCCACACTACATTCCCCCATTGCTGCAGAGCTGGTCTTCTGTGTTGTAGGTCCAGTCTCATACGGGTAAGTGGAGGGGTTTTATAGCGCTTGGAGCTCTCTTTGTCTCTGGACTTGAGTGCTTTTAGGCGGTGAGGTAAGTGTGTGTGCACAGGGTTGTGTACAGCTGGTTTGTCTTTGAGGAACCAATAAGCCAGTGATGGAATGTTTTCATCCTCACGTTAAAAGTACATCAGTGTTAATATCAGCCAAGTGGCATTAGGGTTGAAGTTGAAAGGTTGAGGCCAAATTTTCACTCTTTAGTGAAAACAACCGAGTGATGCCCTGATCTAGTGAAGAATATTTATGGTTCATAAACTTAATCACTGAGCTTGTGTCAAAAAGAGCAGAATATAACAGTTAATAGCTCGTTAAATTCTTAAACGAATCTGAAATTCAAAATCGGTTGTTAGTGATAGAACGTATGAGATACATAGCTGATCTAAATGGTTTGGTGTTAAATAGTTAAACCTGAGCCCTGCACAGTCTTACATATTCTTAGATTGTAAATCAGGATTGTTTCTGATGCTCAAGTCTGTTTTAAGGTTTTTAAAAGACAACTGTAGTTGTTGTCACCTAAGTCAGTGGTAACCCCTGTGTGTATATAAAAGCATTTTGAGTAAACTGGATGGATCTCTTACAGAAAAAAGCCTTTCAAGTGTATCTCAAAAATTACATACACAGCACCATGACATACTGCACAAATGTCCTGAATTTTTCGCAGGTCTTTTTTGTCATCTGGACAGTCACCCCTCCCTTTGGGTGGCTGACGTGGTATTTCTGTTAAGATGATAATCCAAATGGCATTTCTTCCTTGCAATGCAAGCAAATGTCATGCTATTTCTTTGAATGAGGAGTTACTCTTTGGCTACCCTGATTACTCTGAGAGCAGAAAGGAGAGTGAGCAAACAGTATTTTTCTTCTGCTAGATGGCTTGCGCTACTTTTCATGTTAAAATCTGTCCTTAGTTGTGCCTGTAAAAATAACTTCAAGCAGAAAAGACAAGTTTTCTGAAACCAAAAATTCTTTGGTTTAAACAAAAATAATAATAAGTCAATGTAATATAAATCCTAATATAAGCCTGCAGGTAACGTTGTATCTTTCTGAAATACCAGCTATTTCCAGTGCAGTGACTTGGCTGAATATAACGGTAGCATCATCATTTAATTCTGTTACTGTGAAAGGTGAGAGGAATCCCCGTAATCGAGTTCTGTGCCGGCCACAGTGTGGTGTGGTGTGGTGTAGTGTGTTGTGTTCCTCTCTGCTTTGTTTAGTTTTAAAGGTGGCAAGAACCTGTTGTTTGCAGTGTTTTTAAGCAGCCCAAGTTCCAAGGTCGCTTACATGTATAATGTGAAACCAGATACTGTTTTAATCTTTGTGATCTTCAGATCCTTCTGCTCCTGCACTGGGTATGTGTAACAGCCCTGTTGGTGAGGAATCTGCCCTGAATGAACTGCTGCTGTGCTCAGCCTGGCTGCTGTTAGCCTGGCTGCTGCCTGTCTCAGTGTTCAGCTGTTCTACTGTGCAGATAGTGTCCTGCTGCCCAGACAAAGTGCAGTTTGTAACCTGAGTTTCCAGGTTCCACCTAATGGTTGTAACTCCAGATCTCTCTGGAGTAAATGTAATTCAGTTCATGCTTTTACAGCTGTTAAGTTTACTCTAGGTTTTTCATTAGAATTGTTTTTTCTCGGAGAACTTCTTTCTGCCTTGGTTGTATTTATTGAAAAATTGTTAAAACAATTTATTTGATTTTGAGAAAATAAAGATGGTCACCTGTGGGAAAATCTAAGGCTTACCAGTATTGGGTTATAGGGGTTTTCAGGTCCTTAACTTGCGGGGGCATGTTTTCTAAAGGGTGTGGAACACACTGTAGCAAATTCAGACTTAACTACAACAGGCTTCTTTAGAGCATAGGTTAAAAAGTATTGCCATATATATACTAAAAGTAGCAGACTTGGAAGAAGCATTTGAGTAAATACCTGTCTGTTTGCAGTTGTGGAACCTCTCCCCCCTTAATGCAGGGAGAATGTATGGTCATTTTGTCCCACTTGGCACGGAGACAGGTGGGGTAGCTTGAATCTGCCGTTGTAACGGGTTTGTGCTTTTGGGAAGGTACGCTGGCAGGAAAAGTTGGATCTGGAGGAGAGCAGAAAAGGGGAGATGAGGTCAGTGTGGTGTTTTGTGGTCTTTAAATATTTGTTAGTCTGGATGAGGGAGAGAAAAAATTTAAAATCTCTTGCTAAATCCTTTCCTCTGTTCTGCCTCCTTGACTTCAGGTTTTGTGGTGGTCTTTTTGTGGGTTTTTCTGTTTTGAAGCATCATTATTCTGCAACAGATTAGGATGGAGAAGGGAAGATGTTCATACTATACAGATGGTAGTAATTAAGAGGCAGAAAAGTATTATGGGGGTGTGAATCTCTTAAAAAGAGGTATATACTCAAAAGGAGAAAGAAGACCTGAAAGACAGAGCTGGCATAAGACAGGCTGAACTTGCAGTGGGTAAATTGCATAAATCCATTTCTTATGAGCACTGCAGAAGCAATATTACGTGATTTTTTTCCAGATCCTATTTCATGAGGACCTAAAGTCAAGATCAAAGTCAATAAAGAAGAAAGCCTGAATTATATAATGTGAGAGGTAGCTTGATTCTGTAATGTGGGAGAACTTGAAAGGTCACTTCTGCTTTATGTCCTTGCTCATTTTTTAGGCAAGAGTTGTCACTGTGCAGTAATAACTCCAGGGCAACCAAGAGTAGTCTAAAGAATTCATCTGGGGTGTCTCAGCCTTTTTGTTGGTGATTGTTGAGCGGTGTGATACAAACAAGAAATAATGGCGAACTTTTCATTAACGAAGTAACTATTGGTGCTATGTGGTCACCAAAATCCTACAGTAATGTGAATTTATTTGATAAACCAGCGAAGACTGGTAAAATGTATGGCCGGCTTATTTATTTTTAAAGTCTTGAATTCATGCTGTTCATACAGTATGTACGAATCTAAACAGGTGGACCTGAATTAATTTCTGCTTTGAAGTCACTGGTGTAGTATCATGGCTGTGTTTGGGGCAATGAGGAAGATCATGCAGGCTGATCATGCATGCGTACAGGATGGTTTCGATTTCGAGTTTGCTAAAGGGATCGGCAGAATCGACCACCAAGACGTCGCCTCAAAAATCGTGGATGCGTGTAAGTAAGAAGTGGGATGTTGAGGTACTTGCAAGTGAAGGTGCAGTGTATTTGAAGAACCAAAGAGGAGGAATATGGGGTAGTCTTTAATCTCAGTTTCAGGAGCTCAGACTGAGAAGCGGAGGAGCCGCAGCCAGCTTGATTTATTTGGGGCATGGGACAGAATGTTTAGCTGTTTGTGCCTGAGGTGGGAATAGATGGCATTTCAAGGGAAAGAAAGAGGCCTTGCTTGAGAAAGGCAAAGATGGTTTGTGGTGTAAAATGGCACGTTTGGGGTTCTTACAAAGGTCAGAGTGGTTGAGCTTTAAGTCTATTTTTCAGTTAAGTTGTTCTTTACATTTTAGTAATAAACATTTGAGAATCACAGGGGGGGAAGTAGGCAGCTGAATAAAAGAATATGAAAGGAATGAAAAAAAAATCTTATTTGGTGGGAGAAGTCTGAGTACTTCTAGGATTTCAGTTACTGTTCCAACTTACGCCAGATGAATAATTGACTCCAAACTCCAACCTGCTTTAAGGTTGTTTTTCAATTAAATGTCTTTTTATATTCTGCAGCTAAATGCTGTGAAGAACTTTGAAATGCGTTTTCTTATGCTTGAAGAGCTTGGAAAAGTAACTTGGGTTTTGCTTAAGTTCAGGTGTTAATGTGAATTCCGTTGTAATTTAATCTATTACAAACTAATATTTGAAATAGAATCAATGTTGAACTATTAGTTTGTTTACTTATTTCTCAGAAAAGTGGAGGATAATATATATGGTAAAGGCATGCCAGGCCTTTCTTTGAGCTTGTTGGTGGTGATTAAGGGGAATATAGGTGGTGCCTAAGTTAAAGGTGAACATTAACCAGTGTAAGGGTGAACTTGTAGAAGAAGGTGGTGTTTCCCTGGAGTTGGAACTTGGCTCTTGTTCATTGTGGGGGGAAAGCTGCAGTAAAGAAGATGAAATGGCTGAAGTTCTTGTTTGCATTTTCTGCTGCAAATTACAATCCCATTTATGATTTTTTGTGCTTTATTTCATCCTTTTTTTAAAAACTGTCCAAAACTTACTGTTTTTATTGTTGTATAGATGTTATAAGATATATAGATATTAGCATGTAGATATTTTATTAACGTATAGGTGTGGTGCTTAGGGACATGATTTAGTGGACTTGGCAGTGTTAGGTTAACAGGTAGACTCAATGATCTTAAAGGTCCTTTCCAGCCTCAATGATTCTGATTCTGTAAATGGGAACTTTGCTTCTGTGAATGTCTTGGAGGTTGGGTTGCCACAGTGCATGCTCAGTACATGTATGCGTGGGCTGCCTTCAGATGCAAAAAACCCAAATTCTCGTGGTGATACTTGGAGCTTCAGGGTTCATATGGAGACAACTCAGTAAGCAGAGCGACGTCATAACTTGCATGCATGTTCAGTAGTGCCTTAGATGCGCAACAGTCAATAACCCCTTTGCCCTAAGGCTTGTAGGCAAATTCAGAGCTTGGAAAGGCTTGTCGGGCCTAGCAGCTGTGCCGCTGCTTGCCTCTGGTCATGGCTTGGAGTGGCTCAGTGTGAACACAGTGTAAACACAGTGCTTCACTGCTGCACCCCACAGGAAATACTTGTCAGCTTTCTGCTGCATGTCTGCCCTCCCTGGGAGCTCCCGTCCCTGAAATTAAGGCTGTCTGATGGACCATGGACACTCCTTACCAGGAGCGAATCAAGCCGCCAGAGCAGTTTGATTAGAAATGTGTTCCTAATAGTAGTCTATTATTTCTTTTTAAACAATTAGCAGATGCATTTTGTTTCATGTTTTATGTCAAATTTGTAATAACAGTTAATTAACCCCCTTTCCACAAAGTTTTGATCAGTCAGAAGGCATGGTGACAGATAACTTGGAACACAGGATCGAGAACACTGGTTTATTATCTGCTGGTCCTAACTGACCCTGCTCCAAATCCCCAGGATCGATGAAATGGTGGAAAAATTGGAGCTGTTTATATTCTCTGCAGAGCTGCTGTGCTGTTAGGATGAAGCTCTGTGGCCCACAGAAGAGCTGATGTGCTGGAAAGAGGCTGTACTTACTAATAATTTTTGTGGACTGCGGTCTTTCTCATGAAGACTCTTAATCTCATCTTAAAGTAACGATGCTCTTTAGTGCATTTAGTGATAAAACCTTTTAGAGCCTTATGGAGTTCAGGAAAGTAGGATCACATTAGAATTTTTATTTTAACATATTTAGAAAGTGATGCTGACGCTACCTCAGCATCAGCTTTATAATGTCAAAACCCGAAATGTAACAGGCTGCCCCGTGAAAGTTGAACTTGTAATCTGGGAAAGCATTGCTTCTGATGGTCTGCACCTTCAGGGATCAAAGCAGGAAAAAGGAGAAGCTGTTTTGAAGAAAGTAAGGTGATAACTGGAAGATGTGGGATTAAACTAAGCAATGGATGAGGAGGGAGCTGTGTTAGGTTGTTGGGAAGCATGAGATTTATTATCTGAGATGGTCTGTTACATGTGTCGGGTGTATTTCTTGTGTTGCTGGGTAGCATGAGGCCAAGATGCTGAAAATTGCAGTTGGTAGATAGTGCTGTCAGGATTGCTGGCGTTTCTGTTGTGTCTAAGCAGAAGGTAAGGCAGAAGCTCTGGTCAGCCTAGTACAAAATAAGTTCATTGGAACTCAAGCTCGAGTTAACCAAGTTCTTGAATTGTGTAATATTTGGTGTAAACTGAAATAGAGCCTGTTGGTATCCTGTCCAGAGTGATGCAGCTGAGGATAACTTATTAGCGTGATTAACTAGGAACAAACGGCAAGTTTTCTTGTATGGAATCCTTGCTTGTATTCCATTTTACTTGGAGCAGTGAAACCAAGCTGACCCACAAGAGCAGATGCTGTGACAGTGCTATCATTTTCTCTCCAGAAGACGACATTCCTGGCAGTACTAAAAACAATGCTGGTGGTATTTGATGCCATGAAGTTGTTATAATGATTTTTCTTGTCCTCCAAGTTACTCTGTGGGTTCTGTGAGATGCCATACTGGGGAGCTCTGAGTCACAAGTCCTCTCTTGCCCTG
The DNA here is from genome assembly GCF_000699245.1 of Pterocles gutturalis. Lineage (NCBI taxonomy): Eukaryota > Metazoa > Chordata > Aves > Pterocliformes > Pteroclidae > Pterocles > Pterocles gutturalis. The sequence continues at coordinate 22,030 of NW_010114426.1, forward strand.
TGCTCCCCTTCTTCCCCCCGTCCTCCCCAGCCTCAAGGGAAAGCGGAGCCTCTGGCTTTCAGGCTTAGTGTGGCATGGAAGCATAGGAAAACAAATGGTGTAATTCAATAATTCTCACTTTATGCGGTCCAACGCTCCATCTTCAGTCAACTAAATGGTGGCACTCCTGCTGCAGGGGGATATGTACAGAAATGTTTGTTTATGCATCAAACACCCGTGGGTGGCATTTTTGGGAAATGTGAGACCCTCCAAAGCTCTGCATTGGGACGGTTAAAATCTTTCAGCACTCGTGTTCTGGAGCTGTCTTCAAGCATAGGTGGACAGTGCTTTCTTCTCTTATATTTGATTTGGTTTTAAGCTGTGGTTAAGCTGAATCACTAGAAGAATAATTAGAAATTAATAGTAGACTTGTCTATGGAGTTGATTTTGTTTACATTGGAGAATGTTCTGTATGAAAAGAAGTTGATTTTTCTGCAGAATTTTGAAAAGCTTTGTAAGTTTGGACATGCTTATATAAAACTTCAGAAAGTAGCAGGTAATTCCTTATTTTTCTGAATGTGTAATGTAGATGATTTTCCTAGAGTATAGCATTTTTTTGATCTCGGTTGGATTATTTAGGACCAGCTTCTTTACTGGTGTGCATCAATTCAGTGTCGAACAGCTTTGTGGGAAATATGGGATTTATCTTTCCATGTGTATTACACAGCTGTTGGAGTTTGTTATCTTCTTTACAGGGAAGAGGTGGTATTCACAGTAAAAGCAATTCTGACTTTTTAAACTGGACAAAGCAACAGTTTGGGTGTTTGAGCACTTCCTACAGCGTACTTAGTCTGGAGCCATTCTGTGTTTTACTTGAATAACTGGGAATAACACCTCCTTGAACAGTGAAAGACTTCTCTGGAGCACACACTCAGGATCTTACAGACTTCTGTGGATAGTATGTTGCTCTAGAGTTTATAGGGATAGCATGGGCGATGTATTATTTTTCCTGAAAATGTGGCATTACATCATGTGCAATTCTGACTAAAGGCAAAAAAAGTATCTGCCTGATGGATCTGAAGCTGAGTGTTGGAAACTCTTCCCTTGAGAAAGGAATATGCAGAGTTCAGCTCAAGATGGAACTTCGCAGGTGATGCCTCTCAACAGTGAGATCCCCGGAGCTGTGAGAGCATTGGATCGGATGTGTGCGGCTGTTGGCAATATGAATTGTTGATCATGGGGGTAGAACGTAACATCTGTTGTTACTTTACAGGTTTTTTCTAACAACAGCCCTTATCCAGTAGCTTGCTTACGTTGCCTTTTCTTCTGAACCTGCTATGCCGGGATGCACCCAGTGGCTCTTTCTAATGTATTTTAAATAGAGTTTGAATTTATTACCACATTTAGAGTTAATTTTTACTTGGCAACTTAATTTCTGCTGCTAGAAGTAGTTTTGTGACTTGCAGACCATGCTGTACCATAATCTGCCAGTGGCGAGTAAGTTGGAGAGATCACTTTTTAAACTGTTGTCGTTGCAAGCTGTTAAGGATCAGTCTATAATAAAACCTTTATAAATTGAATTTGTTTAAATACCTTTGGAAATCAGTTTGCTTTAGCTGCTGGTTTTGCTTTGGAAATATACATTGTCTTCTGTAAACCAGAAGTTTCAAATAATAGACATCAATGTTAGTTGTCAAGGGTGGTTGTGAGGGGGGGGAAATAAGAAATCAATGAATTTTAGAATTTCTGTAACTGTTGGAAAATAGAAAAATTGGACGACATCAATATTAGTTGTCACGGGTGGTTGTGGGGGGGGGAAATAAGAAATCAATGAATTTTAGAATTTCTGTAACTGTTGGAAAATAGAAAAATTGGACACTAGTGCAGCAAATGTAAATAATATTCTGTCATAGTAAAGATTAATTGTTTCATGTCTAAAAGCTAAATTTATTTTGTGTGTATGAATGGATATAAGTATGCTCTGTGAAAACTTAGTGAAACAAGGTGAAATTTGTTTTTGCAATGTTGACTCAAATCTGCAAGCTGAATGCAACTGGTGTTTTCGAAGGAAAAAAGGAAGGCTATTAATAAAAATAATAAACTCCCAGGTTCCTTCAGTTTAATTACACCAAACTGTATACTTAGTCTGGGATCAGCGCCTTCATGGACTGTTTGAGCATAGGAACCACTAGAACCTGTTTCTCTTGTCACATACCTGATACACAGCACTGGTAAGTGATGAAGCATGACTGCTCGGTCTGTGTTGTTCAAAATCATACTGACAGCGCAGTGCTTCCTCTTTGGGAGTGAGCTGGCGCGTGCCTGCTGGGCAGCTCTCCCAGTGATGAAATATCAAGAAGATGTTGCAGGGTTGTGTGGATGTTCAGAACACAGAAGCTAAAGAGAAAGGAGAAAGCATTGCAGGCTGCTGCTTGGAGAGAAACAGGATGGGAGGTTGTATTAGCCCAGGGGGTTCTGAGTACAGGTGCTGATTGATGGCATTTTCAGAGCTTTCAGGATGGTCGCGTTTCACATAAATCAATTTTTTTTATTGGAAAAGAGACGCAATTACTATAGTAAAATACAGTTTACCATGAAGAATGAAAGTAAATTCCAGAATTCTTGCTTTAGGGAGGAAAAGAGAATATTTGAGCCAATGCTTATCGTCATTAAATCCTGTTTAAAAGTAGCTGGTAACTGAAGTTTGGGCTAGTTTGCCTAATTGCTGAGGAACTCCAGTATTATTTTTTTTCTCCCATTTGTTTTTTTTTTTTTTTTATATCTGTGTTTGGGAATGAAAATATATTAAGCTTTTGATCTTTTTAAGCTTCTCAGATGCAGGCAGGTTTCAAGAGATCTGCTCTTCTCCCACTAACTGCACAAGCAGGCTGACTGGGCGAGGGTGCTGAGCTGGAGGCGAAGCAGATCTTCAGGCTTGGCTGAAATGGATCTTGTGTGTTAACAGACCACCTACTCCTTGCTCTTGCTGCTGAGGTACCCAGACTGGTCTGTGATCAGGATTTTCTGCTGCTGTTATTCAAGCAATGGACTGAACTGGAGAACGCCATACAGTGTATTTGGAAGTGAAGTGAAAAAACCTTGTTGCGGGCTCTTTAAGGATGTCCATAGGCAGCAGTACATAAACAATTGCTGGCTGAGGTTCAGACTGATGTTTTCAGATTAAATGGGAATTTTTTATCTGAGTCTGTTAAGGAGCTATCCCTCTTCTTTCTGTAAGGGTTCTGTCTCTAGTTGTTAAACCTGTGTTCTTGTTATCCCACAAGTCGGTGAGGAGGGAGTACAGCCTGTTAGAAGAACAGTTCCTGCTTGGCTGCTCCCAGCAGCCAGCCCAGGTGTGTTTTGTTGTGTCCTGGTTGTCAACATGCATCAGCTGGTGCCCTGTGACCTCTGGATGGAGCAGGAGGATGCAGCAGGAAAGGATTCTTTGTGGTTTGTAACTTCCCAGGGGGTCAGCAGAACATCTGGGCTGTGTTTCAAGGGAAATTCTATGCCATTACTAAATACAAAACAGTAGGATGAAACAGCCTTCTGGGTATTTGTATTTTGAAAGATAAGTCTTTGAAATGGTGGAGTATTTTCATAATTTCATTGCACTGATCTGGAGAAGAGACTCAGCAGATGGGAGGTGGTTGGGCTGGAGGACTTGCATCACTTCACCTCCTGGCTTCATTGTGTGGTTTAACAGTTCCCATCTTGAACTTTTAACTTTTCCTTAGTGGTGTCTTTTTAACATGGAATAAATACATGATGGAGTTGCTCTGCATGCAGCTTGAGACTTGTAGTGATGGTTTCCTCCCAGAAAGGGATAGCTGCTGTTTGGGGATGTTAAAGCTTACAGGGAGCTCTTTCTCTGAGGTTAACTTTACTCCTGATGGTTTGTGCTTTAGTGAAAGGTGGTTTCTGGTTCTGTCTCCTGTTGTACAGAAATCTCTGTTGCAATAGAGGAAAACAGAGAAATGTTGGCATGGGAGCCAAGGCTGGCTGTCCTGATCTTGTCAAACAAGCTGCATGGCTCTCTGTAGAACTGCAGACTGTGCAGAGGTGAGACCAAGATGTAAGCTGCTCTGGTGGAGTATGCGTAGATAAAGAAAAAATCTCATAACCATGACTTGCGATTTTAGGAGAAACGTATTTATTAAAGGCAATGGTTTATTTGTGAATCTTATTTGGGATTGAAGGCAGCTGGAGTGGAAGATGGATGGCTCTAACTAGCAGATTCAACAGTTGACCAGACTACTTCAAACTAACCTCTTTGAAAATGTTGGCATTAAAGCAGATGACGATGATGATCTTAGTAGAAAGCTGAACTGTGATCCTCCTTGCCTAAAGCTTTGCTAATTCTTGCTGAGTGCTTGTTTTGTCACTGGAGCATCCAAGTGCTATGCAATACCGTTTTGGCTGATGTCGTTAACATCCGTCCAGGGTGGACTGCAGACTGGGGGCTCTAAGGGATTAAATGCTGTCTAATAAAAGCTCATCTCTTCACAGAGATAAATACACTGCAAGTATGAGTAAGCCATGTGGATACTCATATACTAGAAAGACCAAGCGATTATTTTCCAGACTCTGAAGGAGCATCTCTATGAAATATTCACGTTTAAAGTGCTTGTTAGAGCTCTTGAGCTGTCCAGTCTCCTGGATGTTTTGATGCTTGAAGGCTTATCTTCTAAATTCAGGTTGGAGAATTGCAGCTGTTCCTTGACCAGCAGTGTCTGCAGTTTGATATGTAATAAAATCTAGCTATCCCCTTGTTACAAGACGATGTTACAGTGTTTTTTCTGAAGGCAGCACAGCAAAGCTAGCTCCCGCGGCCTATGATGGAAGGATCGAAGGGAGGTCTTGCAGGCTGGGGGGGCTTTCACAGCTCTTCCACCGTGTCGAGCGGATCTCAGCCTCTGCTCTTGCGGGCGGCGGCGCAGCCCAGGGTCCCTTTCCCGGGAGGCAACGGGCTGGGAGAGCCTCTGCCCAGGCAGCTCTCGGGCTTCGGGAATGGTTTAAACAGCAATGGCCCCGACGCAGTTACAACATCCGAGACAGTTTGTGTTGCTTTTGTTTTTAAATCCTTTCCCCG
>NW_010114427.1:0-341 GCF_000699245.1 Pterocles gutturalis
CAAAAGTCAAAAAAAATTAAAACATCCAAAATGATAAAAAACTTTTAAAAAATAGTTAAAAAAATAAAAAAGCAAAAAAAGCAAAAAAAATCAAAAAAAAAAATCCCAAAAGGTCACAAAAAGTCCAAAAAAAAGTTAAAAAAAATACAAAAAAGTCAAAAAAGTCCAAAAAAAAAAATTTTAAAAAATCCAGAAAGGCCAAAAAAGTCCAAAAAAGTCAGAAAAAAAATCCCCCCCCAAATCCCAAAAAGTCCAAAAAAATTTAAAAATCCAAAAAGGTCTAAAAAAATTTTTCAAAATCCAAAAAAGTCCAAAAAACTCATTAAAAAAATCCCAGACAG
>NW_010114428.1:0-7946 GCF_000699245.1 Pterocles gutturalis
ATATATATAATTCTTTATACCTGTCACTGAGTCAAGTTCTTTTTAAAAAGCTGCTTTGAAAGTTCCTTCCATGTTTTAAAAAGAACATTTCAGTTTCCTGATAAAACTCTTACTTACTTTCACCTTCTTGCATCATCTTCAGAAGCTGTGCATATCTTGCTTTTACGTCTTTATACTTGGCCTGTATGAAAGAAATTGAACTATTACATGTATACCCTACTGAAAAAAAAAAAAGCATTCTATAAACTAACCATGACTTAGAGTCGGACTCAAGAGTTTAAAATGATGACTTTTGCAGAGAATCTAATCACAGAATAACTTAGGTTGGAAAAGACCTTTAAGATCATCTGTCTTAATTAAACCACAGCCAAAGTAAGGAATACACAACAGAAGAAATTGATTAGTAACTGGGAGTTGATAAAAAAAGGCAAGCACAAGGCTTAGAGCAAGTTATAGTAAAAAAGTTGTATCAGTGTATTGATAGTGCAGGAACCACCATTCAGGCCTGCCTGAAGTATATAGTCCTGTTGTATTAAGGGCTTAGAAGTTTCTCCCCTGAAAAATTACAATTATAATGCACTTTCTAGATACTGAGATAATAGAAATAGTTTGCCATATTACTTAGCAAATAGTGCAAGACCCCACTGCTCTACAGATTATTTTATTCAGCAGTTACTACATTACAGTTTCTTTCCTTTTCAACTCTTTACAGTTTGCTACTCAAGAACGTATGTTTGCTGCTTTTGCAGTCTATCTGGTATCACCACACTTTCTTCATAAGTCAGTCTTTTCCTTAATTGGCCACCAATTTCAATTCTAGCCATGTATCTTAGCTGTAAACTTATTTTTCCTGTCACAAGTCTCTTCATACAGATTGCTCTTGTAGGCTCTTGAAAAAAAAGTTTAATTTCAGGCATACTTTTTCTGGTAATAAAGAAGCTACTACCTTCCACTTTGAGTATTGCACTAGTCCTCGAGGAGAATTAACTTAATTTAAGCCAAACCTTCCATGGCCACCTAAAACTGTATTAAGGTCTCTGGACAAGTTCATAAAAATAAACAGCTGTATCATCATCCATCACCCCACCAGCATCCTTATGCATTGTGTTTATTCTGTCAATGTGATCAAGTGCTGGTAGTGGTAAATATGAATGGCTTTATACTTAAAAATTTCACCTAGGGAGTCCAACTTCAGTACACAATGAAACCAGCTGTTAACAAAGTTCACGTCCAAGTAAAAGTACTTCTTTGAAGCACCAGAAAAATGCCTATCAACCTGCTCAGTCCACCTTAAGCAATGGCTAAAATAGTAATAAAATATTTTAAAATAAGTCTATGCTGCTTTACTGTATTTTGTTACAATGCCAGTTCCTCATGGAAATTTTGCCCTTTTTGCTCTAGATACTATCCAGACAATGCTAACATGGACGGAAAACAGGGAGAGACATTTTTCCCTAGCTACTCTAGTATATAGCAATACCATGTAATTACTATTGAGCAAATATTTTTTCCTGGTGAGCTTCAGAATATGGTGAGTCTGATTTCCAGTTTCACTCATGTATAACAGGAAAACATATAACAAAATGCAGGACTCCATTCTTGTTACACTGCAGCTTTAAAGGGACTTCTCCTGAACCTGACAAAATATTCACTGCTTTCTTTAACCACTCCAAATTTTGGGCTGGATCTGGAAAAAATACCAACAATATGTAGTTCTTAAATACCAGAAATGCTGATTAGAATTTTAAAAAATAAACAGGTTGGAAAAGACCCAAGGAAGTCCAACTTGCTGCTCAAAGCAGAGCTAACTTCGAAGGCAGATCAGATTGCTCAAGATCTTGCCTAGTCTTAGATTACATCTTTATTTTTTTGACCATGAAAATAGCAATACTAGAAAACGAGGCACTGATATGCCAGATACGACATTTATTTCTGGATGCTTTATCTTGATTCTTTTGATTATTTTTAGACGCTTAACTTCCTTACTAGGAAAGACCGTTTCATGTGGTCCTGAAGGAATAATTTATTCTGTAAATATGTGATCTGTGGCCACTCTAAAGCATCTCTACAGAGTGGTCACATTTTAATAAATACTTCATTTCAAATGTATAATAATGTTAAATTTTGTCTACTATTTTAAGGTATTATCAGATACATACCTCCCACTGAGTTACTGTATTTTTCAGTTGCTCAATTTCTGCATCTTTCTTTTCAAGCTCAAGCTTTAGTCGTTCTGTTTTTCCGTCTTTCAAAACACTCTCCTATAAGCAAGAAAACATCACTTCTTAATAATTTAGTTATGTAAATACAGTTCTTGGGAAAGGCAACTTATTTGTTTGTTGGATAAGAGAATTTTTTGATCAAAATTAAAGAGGTATATGTGGATAGATACCAAAAAGATAAGAAACGCAGTAATAAATATTGGCATTTCCTGTGGAGCAAAAATTATTTTAATCACTTGTTTCATGTTAAAAAAAATCAAGTCATTTAAATACCTCTTCAAATAGATTTAAGTATTACAGTGTTGTGTGGGTTTTAATTCTTTAAGATTATCATGCTTTTGATTTGTGCTTTCTCCTAGTCAGGTGCTCCCTTCTGATCACTGAATAAACTTCACTACGCAAACATCTTCATTTCAGAATGACTGCTGTTTTACATGCCTGGTTGTGTTCATGAGATGTGCAGTTATCTGTCTCACTGTAATCAGTGAGCTGGACTCTCCTTTTCTCTCTTTCAAGTATTCTGTGAACATCATCTTCCAGCTTGTTGAAAAATCCTCCATCACGCAACAAAGACTGTGAAGTCTTCAGGTCCTGTCAAAAATAAGTACTTTAACATATTTTCCTTTACATGTAAGTTAATATTGAGCTAGAAACCAAGATGCTTAAAAAATACCTTAAGTAATGGAAAAGCATTGCATCTAGATATTGGTTTATATTGTACATCCTGAGAATACTGTGACTTCCACCTAGAGAATATTCCAATTGAAGAGTGTCCTGGTTTTGGCTGGGACAAGCTTTCTTCATAGCAGCTAGCATGAGGCTAGGTTTTGGATCTGTGCTGAGAAGGCGGCTGATAACATACTGATGTTTACAGTTGCTGCCAGGACAGCCAAAGACTTTTCAACTTCTCTGCTGTGCCAGTGTCTGCACACCCCCAATTCCTAGCCTAGGATTTGACCATAGGTTTAGGATTGAGACCCAAATTGGCCAATGACATATTCCATATCATGCATGTAACGCCCAGTATATAGATGAGGATCTGTCCAGAAGTTCTCTCAATCTCTCTCAGTAGCTCTTCTCTGTGGGTTGCTTCTGTCTCTCTCTGGGTCATCTCACTCTCTCAGTTGGCTCCCGTATGTGTGGGCTCTTATCATCTTTCCAGGACTGCGGTTTCGGTTCTCCCTCCCTGCTTCAGGATCATTAGCTGGGAACAGGCCGAGCCTTGGTCATTGGGTGGTAAGCAGTATGACTGGTTATCATTCATTTGTATATTTGTATATATTGCTGTTATTGTTATTCTTATCATTAGTACTTTCAATTTTATTGTAGTTCAGTTATTAAATTATTTTTATCTCAACCCATGAGTCTCTTTTCCCTTTATAGAATCATAGAATGGTTAGGGTTGGAAGGGACCTTAGAGATCATCTAGTACCAACACCCCTGCTGTGGGGAGGGACACCCTCCACTAGACCAGGTTGCTCAAAGCCTCATCCAGCCTGGCCTTGAACACCTCCAGGGATGGGGCATCCACAGCTTCCCTGGGCAACCTGTTCCAGTGTCCCACCACCCTCATAGTAAAGAATTTCTTCCTAATGTCTAGTCTAAATCTGCCGTCTTTCAGTTTAAATCCATTACCCCTCATCCTGTCACTACATGCCCTTGTAAAAAGTCCGTCCCCTGCTTTCCTTTACCCCTTTAATTCTCTCCCACATCCCCAGGAGAGGGGAGAGTGAGTTGAGCAGCTGTGTGGTGTTTGTTGGTAGCTGAGTAGGTCAAAACCATAACAACAAGCCTACAAATTAATGAACATTTAGCTGATGATGAGAATACACAAAAGCATGAAGTTGGAATTTAGTAATTTTGCACTATGACTACACTAACTTATGTTTTATTTAACTATTCTTTCCTCTAAGAGTGTTAATATTTGTGGACTGCACCACAACATAGTAGCATCACAGTACCTTCTTATCTAATTTTCTCCTCTTTTTTGTACTACAATTTGTATTTTTAACACTTAATTCTGCAAGTTGAATCAAGGACTATCTGAAAACTAAAGAAGCAAGAAGTAGTTCTAAAAAAGCCAATACTAAGTTCTCAAGGTACAAGAACTGCAGACATACATCTCTATTAAATCTGCATCTGTAAAAATTTTCCAAATGGAAATCAGTCAGTTGCAGAATGTGTAATTGATTGTCGCTACAGAAAGTGACAAAATAATTGCCTTCTAAACATAGGAGGCTTTTTAAAAAAATTAAACTAGTTTAAATAAGACTTACCTCATGTTTTTTAGCAAGGTTATCTGAAAAGATTAGGAAAAAATTACATCAATAAGATATTCAAGTCTTGTACAGCTGGCTACTCAAACAAGGTATTTTGAAAAGTGGGGGAAAAACCCATCTACTGGGGATCTTCAACATTAACTCTCAAAGTCACAATAAAAAGTCGTTACTAAAGCATTAGAATCCAAGTTTATAAACTACGTATTATATCAATCCCTGTATTTGCATCTTCTCCCAAATCTTTCAGACTACTTAACCAAAAGCAGCATCCCATATTCATTTGCTTCAGTTAAAATGGAAGGCAATGTCTTTGGTACAGACACTTGGTTTGTTTCTTTTTAAGTCTAGTTAGGCTTTTATAGCATGTTATCTCACTGTATACCTGAATGTGTTCCAGACTGCTCTGCTTTCAATCTTTTTCCTCTATTCAGATTATCTAGAAATAATTTATTTAATAAATATTGTAGGTTTAGATAAAAACAGCCTTAAAAGAAAAACCTTAGAAAATAAATTACTTTCTTCCTTTTCTAGCATCTACATTGATTTCTTCTCTTCACTAAAATTCAGAACCTCTGCTCAACAGAGACAGATGAAGGAATTTTAAACCTATATATAATGCATATAATGAGTACATATTAGTTATTTCAATATTTATTCATCTTAATAAAAGCCAGTATCATGAAGAAATGCAAACAATGACTTGCTAGTACCCAGGAAAAAGAGAAACTCAGTTGCCCAAGAAGCACAACCTTAGTAAAACAACAAAAAAAACCCACTTAGATTTAAAAAAAAAAGTCACAGTAAGAGTGTTCGAGTCCACCACCCACCCCAGAGATACTACATGAAATCATGTTTTCCTTACCTCTTCCTTTTTTCTTGCTAATCTAACTAGTTCATTTTTATATAATGAACACTTAGCTTTTAGACTCAGTAAGACACACTAACTGCAACTAATTTAGTGTGTGTTTAAACACAATGTTAATGAACAGAGACAAAAGGGCATTTTGCTGTTAGCACACACACTATGAAAACTCCAAGTGGAACAGCTCATACAGTATAGGAAGGCATACCTATATTACTGTCTGACTGAAAGTCTTTCAGAGACACAGTGAGAGGTTTGTCTTTTCCTTGCTGGTTCTTTTTCTCATTCTTATTCACAGACTTTGACTGAGGTGAAGTATTTTCAAAGTTTTCTTGTTCCTAGAAGAATAAAGTCCCACTGCTATAATTTTCTTCAATACCCAAGTGTTTTTTTCCTGAAGCTTTATAAGGGAAAAAAAATTGTGATAATGTACTAAAGGAGATTTTAGCCTTAGCAGGATTCAGATTGGTTTAAAGGGTGCAATTAGGCATTTGATTCTGTTGTCTGAAGTAGAGCCTTGCTCTCCACTAAACACCAAATGAACTATCAGCCTAATACTTCCTCAATCACCTACATCAAACTTTGGCCAGAAACTCAAACTGAGAATAGAGTAGTCAAATGCAGGAAGACAGAGTGCCACACAATGCAGGTTACTACTTTCTTTAAAAAACAGAGGTCTAGTGTACCTTCTTTTTATTCTCAAAATATGCTTACTCATTCAGTAGAAGTCAGAGCTATTAGTGTGCTGCAATGCTCTACCAATTGACCTTACTCATATCGAAATCAGCCTGATAGACATTTGAACCAGAGACCCACCTCCCCACACATCTACATTAACATTCTTAGCAAATTATTTTTAACAACTGGGACATTGATAATCTTAAATACTAATTAATTAAATATTTTAATTCCAATTTTAAATAATCTTAAATGCTAAATAATCTTAAGAAAAAAAATTGTATATAGAAAGCAAAGATGGAAACATCGTGCTTTTTTTCCCCTAGAAACAAGATTTATCCAGCATACTTATGTTCTGTATATTTTGAGTACACAGCATATATTTTAAATTATTCAGAGGTAATTCTCAAAAAATCTACAAATGATGCTATGCTACTATGCCTGAAGATTTCTTCACTTTAAAAATGACCTTTTACTACGTAAGTTAAAAATTTAGCCTTGGTTTTAAAGAACTACAGTACTCTCCCCCTCAAAAAACTGAAGTATTGTACAGAGATATTTGCACAAAAGTGAACATGCAATTTTCATTTCTTTATGATGCATAATTATATTTAAATTCACATATTTTCATAACATTTCATTGGCTCCTGATTTCTTGCAAATAAAGTAAGAAGTAACTTCCTGTTAGAAATAAAAAATTCATCTAAGCATACTTTTGCAGCATAATTCTTCAGTGTTCCATAAGAGCCCTCTCAGAAAACAGCATCCTGACAAGCTAAGAAAATGCATACGGCTTATTATAACTGAAATATTTACACTCAAATCAGAGAAAAGATGTTACAAAAAATGCAAATGATTCAACCATAACTAACACTTTAAGACCTATGGAGACGTCAATGCTTCGATTCTTTTACTCTTCAAGTGTGCTCGATTTTTTCTGAGGAACATCAGGATGACGTGTACTCTTAAAAAATTTCAAAAGATTTATATGCCAGAAAATTGAAAAAGTAAAACTAATTTTCTACCTTTACAGGCCAATTCAAAAAAAACAAACCACCCATACTATTGTATGTAGTATTACATGTTGGGTTTTTTTCGAATCCAGTACTTCTCCGAACTCTCAACCATCTGAACAGTATAAGCAAACAATTTACATTAAGAAAATAGTATTATTAGGCAGGTTTTTTGCATTATTTTTAAAAATCAAGCCTCTAACTTGTATAGGTTTTACATTAGGATGTAAAAATACCTTTTTGTGCTCTTTGTATTCCAGTTTGCTTAGCAGCAATGCTTTTTCAAGATCAGCTTCAAACATTTCAGATGTCAGCTGAAGAAACAAAATTAACATGTTTCATGTGACTAGGTTGTTAAAAAAAAAAAACTGACAAAACCACTAAGACCACACTAAAATTTCAGTTTCAATACATATATCACTACAATTGCCAAAAACCTAAGTTTCATTGATGTGACATATGACACAATTAACAGTCAATGTAGCTTTCTGTACTGTGAATAATAAAATATCTTGCTTCAGGAAACTTTGTGATGGATGTAAGCACACAATAAGTTGTGCACATCTTTATGTAATACAGTTACAATCTTTATTTGTTTATATGAGATTTCTTTAAAATAATTTTTTAATCTGAAACATGAAAATTGGAGGATGTTAAAGTATGAAAAAGGTCATTGTAGACCACCAGCAAGTCTAAGCACTCATCTGTGGCACAGAAAAGATTAGATTAAGTGCACTTAAGAGAGCAAAACTAAGAAAACCTGAATTATTTCAAGATGTTTTCTCTTTCATTACTGAGAGAAGGAAGTATGTGAGTCTTCTTGGGGGTGCAAAGAAAATGTGAAGCTAAGTGTGAGCTATTAAGAAAAAGAACTAGGAACAACAAAGCAGGA
>NW_010114428.1:7977-11992 GCF_000699245.1 Pterocles gutturalis
GTATAGCTCTTTTCTTGTGTTATAGGAAACAGGAAGGTGCAGGGAAGTCCAGCTCCTGCTCCATAGAAGGTTGAAAGACTGAACCAAGAAGACCAGTACCAGCAACAGTTCAGTAGAGCCAAAATAAAACACCTGTTTGTTTCAGTATCAGAATCAGCAATTAGATGTTTGATAACTTGATCAGTAACTTGCTTGATAATGACTTGATAAATTAAATTGACTGAAATTGCCCCAATATCAATGAACTGTTTTTTTACCCACAACTGTTGAATCCAATCTGACAAGGATAGTTACCTACCAAAAATCAGGCCTTGTAGCCTACCACACTGAAAAACTCAACATGAACACGATGACAGAGGAGAAAATGGGGATTAAAAAAACAAACTACCAAAAAAAGAGAACAACTAACACACAAAAACAAGGTACATTCACAAGAAAGATGAACTTGGGATTTTTACCTGTGTCTGTCTGAAAGTGCTAATTTAGCACACAAGCTCCTAAATAATTATCAAGAATTGGTACTACCACAATGTTATAACTATTAAACAACTGCACAAAAATTGCATTATGCACTCTCTAGTGCAACAATAACACTATTATAATTTACTTACATAGCAGTCATTCAATTCAGGGCAAGACTGCATGTTTGAAGCTGGCTATACAAAGGTCGCTACTTCTAAGTGGCAGTGGAGCTGAGAGCTTCAGACCTGAGTATTCTCAAAGTCAGTCATTTCCATCGTTTCCCACGCACTTTCAGCCCTGTTTTTTTGCATAGCCTGATTGTCTCAGGACAGATAGCTACACGCTCACTACCACTTAAACCTACCAAAAAATCTAGAAACCGTGGGTTCCTTTGCTTAAATCCTGGGAGTGCACAACAATAGGCAAGCTCTGGAGTACACCTAATACTTGTAAGAAATTGAGACCCATGTGCAAAGGTCTTACAGCAAACCTTATAAAAGCTTTGCTGAAGAAAGACCATGCTATTTACATAATAGCTCCACAGTTAAGACAAAAGTTGACAATCCTTTAAAAGGAAAATGCCAGGCAGTCTGGTAATTTGGAGGATGAGTTTCCACAGAAACCTCTCCTGCCATCTCTCTTTATCCATGAGATTTGACTTCATGGAGTAACAGATTTCAGGAAAGTCAATGACAGCTAAATACAGTAAGCTGTACCTGCTCATCTCTGTGTCTCCACTCCTGCCAAATTTCTTCCTGAGAGTCCTTCTGCATTGCAGCATGCAGTTTTTGTTCATGCTGAGATAGATAGCCTCCACGTGAGGATTTCTGAGGAATCTTTTTAAAAGCAAGGTTTCTGAGCTGAAAAAGTTATTTTTAACATTAATCAAAGTGTTGACAAGTATACAGAAACAGTCTTAATGGACTAACAAAGGCATTACACACATGGACAAATAGATATGCATGTGCTTTACCTTACTCTGTATTTCGGGATATGTTTTTGTTTAATTGTTTATGGTACACACCATAAGGTAAAATGACAGAAAAATGTGGATCAGAAACACCACAGCCACATAAATTAGAAAATTAAAAAGTACATCTATTTTGTTAATAGATTGTTGAAATAATTTCAACAAATCTGAAGAGGAAACTGTGTCCAACAGATTTCATGCTGCATCAGGTATGACTGTGTCCTCACAACTGACCCAAATTAAATATAATGCCAAAGAAAAGGTGGTATACACAGATTTGGCATCGGCAAACAGGAACTAGAGGTTCATACAGAAAAAGTACAACATAGACAGTCCTTACAGTTTGTCAACCATCTAACATGGGTCATATTTTAGGAACCTGCAATAAGAGCTATTTTTAATCGCTGCACAATATGGATACAACAGCACCATCTTAAAAATACCTTACGTAATTATAAAATTTTATAGTGAACAAGGAACCTGCAAATTTAGCAGCTCAAAGAGATTTACTGCTCAAGTTTAAACATTAACTGACACTCTGGTCCTTACCTGGAGTGAAAATAAAGGTAACAATACAATCTGTTACCAATTCAGAGAGAGGGGTTTCCTTAATAAAGGCTCCCAGAAGGGAGAAAGAAGCTATTATCAGATGAAAGATGAAACAAAGAGAAACAAAGTACAGCACCCATGTTGTCCTTAATGTGTGTTTATCAAGTGTCATGACTCCATCTTAAAATGGCAGCTCACCTTAAAGTTACTTAAAATCAGGCAATAACACAGATATTTCAGAATTGTCTTCCTTCCCCTCCGAACAGTACTTCGCCATACTGCCTTTTGCTTCACTGTTTTCTTTCTTGCTGCCTGCACCAGCACTACAACCCCTGCTTCCTTCTTCAGATTAGAGTGCTGCCAAGAACACTGGTGCAGACCATTCTGAGTTATCATTTGAGTGGAGTATAGCCACAGACAAAGTACAGGCTGAGGTGAAGAAACCGAGTCAGCCTTTACTTGCCTCTCTGCCATCACAGGAATAAGTATCGTTTCCATGCAAATGAATTTCTGTAGATATATGAAATGGCTATGCATACACACAATTATTTTGATGGCATTAAAAGTTTTGATGGTGCTAAGGCAGGCATAAAGAAACACTGAGGTATGCTTATTGAAGACTTAATCTTCAATATGAAAAGAACAGCATCAAAGATGAAAATAAATCACTTAGCATTACTACAACTACTAAAATTTCAAAGATTTTAAGTTTAATAGGTACTAAAAAAAAAAAAAAGATGAGTTTGGGGGTTTTGTTTGTTTTACATACTAAATTTGATAAGAGATGTGTACTGTTTCAGGCAGAAAGATTATCTCCGATCAGCTGTCAGACACAGCAATCTAGAATTCCAGTTACCAGACTCTTGGACCAATTCTTTCAGTCTCACTTCTTAATTTCCATTTCATCTGAGGTTTAAGAATCCCAGTGTCAGACAACCACTGCTGTTCTTCACTCTGCCCCATAATTCACAGAGGAAAAAAAAAAAAAAAAAGGCTCTGGATTTAATAGACTATAAAGGGCTGGAGTGATGGATAAACTTGAAAATTACAACTTAGGAAACCAGATTTTAAAGCTCTTCAAATGGAGTAGGTAGGTCTAGCTATCTCCTAAAAAGAAAAAAAAACATGAAAGAACCTTTGAATTTTAGCATGCTGGCTGTCCAAGCAGGCAACTAGAACTGACTACCTACAAACCTCTGAAAACAAGTTGCTTCCTAGCAATCACTTTTTAGAAAGGTCATGCCCTTCATCAGAAATTAATTATTCAAATGGTGGTGTCAAAAAAGTAAAACTTATCTATTTATTCTCATTTAAAAATTTCAACTTGTATAGTAGGGAGTATCCTACTTTTATATAAAGAATCCTTAATAAAACAAAGAAAAAAAATTGCAGTATCTGTGACTAAGTAGCATTTCTTTCATAAAAAACCCAGAACAATGACTTGTAAAGGACAGCAAAAATTATTTATCAGATAACAACCTAACCCACTACAGAAAACATAATCCCTCTACCTCATTGGCCTCACTCTGCTGCTGTTCTTTCTTTTTTCTTCTTTTCTTTCTTTTTTTCTCATTTATAGATGATCTTCCCCCTGAAGCCTGAGATTTACTGGCACCTCGGCCACTTCTTCCTTTTCCAGGTTCCGAATTAGTATCGCTTTTGACTTGTAGTAAAGCAAAACGAGATGCAGTGGTAGGAACTGAACTGATTGCAGCAGATGCCATTGCCACATCTGAAATTCTACTGAGCTGGCTTCTTCTTTGTTATTAGGTTTCCTAGGAAAGCAGCAGAGAAACAAGAATGAAAACAGTCTGACCAAACAATAATTCTTATCTGTTAGTTGCAGGACTAGTATTAAAAAAAGACCAAACTCAGTATTATTTCTTTATATTTTTACTAAGTGGTATTATCTCAAGTATTCCAACACAAAGTACAAAAGGAAATAATAATCTATAAAAAAAACCCAAACAATTCTTTTAGGCTAAGACATTTATTCCTGGAGATTATATTTGATAGAAGAAACAAGTAGAAGGT
>NW_010114429.1:0-586 GCF_000699245.1 Pterocles gutturalis
CTCTCGGCTTCCTCGGCAAAGAAGGTGCCGTGCTGTCAGAAAGCGCTGTCCCTGCGGGGACCAGGGAAGTCTTTTGCTAACTTCCAGTAAGGAGACCTGCGTAAACCTCTGGAGGGAAGGGAGGAGAATGAAAACCGTGTATTGCTTCAGTTTCTATGTCTTACTCGAGTGCTCCTTTGGCAGGTGAGCTTTGTTTGCAGCGGGAGGGATGCTGGGCTTGCAGGAAGGCACATCTCCATCGCTGCGAGGGAAGGACGTCTCCTGGTGCTGGAGAAGAGCCTGCACACCCCGGGCTGTGACAAGTGACTGTAAGAAGTGACGGCACAGCTCTGCACACTCTTCCTCCTGAGTGCAGGAGCAGTCCTGCTTGTCGTCGCTTGGCGGTAGTCCAGCTGTGGCTCTGGTGCTGAGGACCCTCCTGCCTGCGGGCACATCTGACCGCTGCCCAGAAGCTCTTCCCTGTGCTTATTGCTGACGATGAGCGAGCAGCTCCCCAGGATGTCAGTGGAGCTCTTCCGCCTTTCGACACCACTGCCCCCCTCCCTGCTGCCTCCAGCTCTCCCACTTCCTGCTAAAACTGGGGCAG
>NW_010114429.1:617-3227 GCF_000699245.1 Pterocles gutturalis
CCATCCCCCGGCTTTTTGATCAGCACTGGCACTTGAGATAGTTGAAGACTGTCGGTAGATAAAGCCACGATGAGGGGACAGCAGAAACAGCAGCTGAAGACTCATTAAGCTCCTGATCCAACCCCTGTGAGCAAGAAATGAAAGATCACGTCGAGCAGTGGCGATGGTTCTTTTATCGACATATTAAGCAGGTCCTTAGTTACACATTGTACCTGTGAACCCTGTAATGGATAAACTGGGTGCAGCCGTGTCCTTCGAGGTAAGCTGTGAGTTTACTGCTAAAACAGGAATTATGCAGCTAAACATAAGTGGGCACAGACAGGTAAATATTTTTCAAACAAATGAAGGGACAGAGTACCCTGTCTAGTTTTCTGTGTGCCTACACTTTCTTTCAAATTGTCCCATTCCATTTTAAAAGCTCATTTGTTCATTTTGTTGTAAATATCTTCTCCTTCTTAATTGGGTGCTGAGTCTAATAATCCTGCCTCGGCTTGTTAACTGTACAATAGCAGTCAGAGTTAATGACCCATTAGTGATTAATTCCTTAAACAGCATCTAATTGCTCACTGTAAAACCTTTTCTTAAAACTGGATTAAATCATCTAGATCCTTAACCACTTCTTTACTCTAACTTTGCTAAGGCTATTAGCCTGGCCTTTTCCGAGTGATCTATTTCTTCTTTTGCTTAAACTGAATTAGCAGGATAGTATTTTTAGTGTCTGTGTTTTACTTCTTTGAACATTTGAAGTTCTAAGGAAGAATAATACCTATAAAAGGCTGCCAGTGAAGATATTAAGAAATCTTCTCCTTTGCAATGAGACGACCGCAGACAGTGGATGTTTTTCTGTGGACCGTGGCATATCGCCTGTTGGGAGAGGTGGGCTTGCAGGACGGGGTTTGTCAGCAGTTGCAGCTACTCGTGGTGGTGTGTAGGCTTTGGCAAGGGAAGCTGTAAATACTTCTCAGAGTTTTCCCAGGAGTCACTTGGCCTTTGCTCAGTGTCCTGAATATCGGGCAGTCGACAAGGGCTGCCCCAAGAGGCTCCTGGGAGGGATGGCTACGTGGAGACGAGTCCTTGCCACCCTTCCATGGCGCGCATCCCTGCTGCCGGGGTACCGCACCGCCCTCCTCGGCGCAGGGCAGGGGATGAGTGAGGACGGGCAGACCTCATGGGGAGCGGGAGGCGAGACAAGGTGTGTCTGCCACCAGGCAAACTGGACTCTCCCAGCGTCAAACGGGCCTTGGGGAGGGCGGCCAGTGTCAGAAGCTGGGGAGCTCTTTCCCCTTTCTTTCCCTGTTGTGTTTCACAGGGTGAACAGGCTGAGCTAGGACCCCAGGTGCATTTGGAAAGCCTGGCTCATTCCCAGGTAAATCCCACGTCTGAGCTTCCTGTTTTTTAACTGGGGAGAGGATGGATGGATATACATTTCTTTATGTTATGCAAACCGTTAAGTTGTCCACTTTGCATTTGCTTCAAAGTTCTGGAAAAGTAGAATCAAATCACCATCTCTGCATCTGCTTCACCCGTAGCAATGTCCTGGGTGGTTTTGGGCCGGACACTCGGGTTTGTTCTTCTCTGCTGTCAGCATCTTCGTGTGCCACGGATGCCCAGGGTTATAAACCTCGGGACACAGTCAGCTTCCTGAAGAAGTTTGTCAGTCACAGAGCACCCATTTGGAAAACGCTGTTACAGGAGAAAATGGAATAAAACAAAAGAGAGCAGAGCAAAAACCTGGGTTGACCAGGACACTGGTCGCTTTGATGGTAACATTGCCGGTTTTTCTGGTAGAATGAATATTGTGTCTCCTCTCTCGGAGCATCTCTGTGCTCTGCCAGTGCGTGATGTGAAAACTGGCTGACATCTGGCAGTCAACCCTCTGTCATATGACATTTCTGCCCCACTAAGAACTGTGAAATCAGCTCAGAAGTGTTTGGTCTGTGTAGAAACGCAACTAAAGTCAGCTAGGAGAGAGTTTCAATGGAGGCAGCAGAAATTTGCATGGCAACAAAAAGAGATAAGAGCCAAAGCTTTGGTCACTAACACAGACTTGCCTGCCACACAGGGACAAAAAGAGAAAGACAAAGTTTAAATATATGAGCATTTTTAAGTCACAAAAATCCTGGGACAGCAATTAAATACACTGGGTGTCCCCTTTGGCTAGCATGGGCTGGGATGTCCACTGAGATAAATGAGATTTACCCTGGAAATCCGAACATCCAAGATGAAGTGTGCAGGTAATCACTAGTGGTCTAATTGACTTCACTGGCGCTGCAGGGCCTTTCTCTCCACGGTTGTGTCTGAGCAGGCCTGCGGGCCTGAATGAGAAGGCTACAGAGCACACATTGGACATTAATTAGTCCTCGCCTCAGTTTGTTGCTGCTCTGGGAAGAAGTCAGCACTGAACCACTACAGGAGGAAATGAGAAGTGGAATTAGGATTGCGTAACTGGGCGCAGGCGAGGGATTAACGGGAGGAGCATCGCGCACCGATGCCGTGAGCACAGCCGGGCAGCAGCTCGCACGCACCGTGTGCCGGATTGGGGCCGGGAACAGCAGCGGGCGGTGGGTCCGAAACCCGCCCCACCTGAACCGGGCACGGCGACAAAGGGAC
>NW_010114430.1:0-210 GCF_000699245.1 Pterocles gutturalis
CGGGGCACACCGCACACAACCCAGCTTCAAACCTCTGAGAAGCACCCCGCACAGACACCACCTCTGCTGAAAACATTCCAATCGCTCGCCCTGGTGCATCTTCTCCACACAGTGACCATCTAACACAGATTTAGGACTCGGCAAAGCACAGAAGCGGCGGCCCAGTAGAGCCCAGCCCGAGGACAGCCCAGTCCTGTCACGCAGCCGGCC
>NW_010114430.1:241-27470 GCF_000699245.1 Pterocles gutturalis
GGAACCGGCCAGCTGGACTGGGTTTGGTTTTAAGCATTTCAAGCCAGACTTGCACACTGAGCGATCTGCAGCCACACTCAGACTCATGAGTTTTAAAAAAATGAGTGCAGAACTTATTTCAGTTGATTTAAGTGATAAAATTCGGGATCTTAAACCAGAAACCCGTGGATGACACACTACTGCCCACGGAACGGAGAGTGAGAACCCTTGTTCCCTGAACACTGCCTCTGCACCTCACACGCACTCTCATTATATTATTAATTTTGAACTCTTAGCAATAGAAGCTTTTGAGAACTGGAAAAAAAAAATCAGTCTTTGTTCGTATCTGCTCTAGGGCTTATCTAAGCGTATTTAAAAACACTGGCACTTTTCAGGCCATGCTGGCGGGTCAGTTTGGCCGTGGCATTAACATCATTTTAACCAAGGGGAGCATAATTAACACAAGAGCAGCTTTGGAATCAAGATTTTTACACTTCTGACAGCTCAAAGTTGTTCAGTGGGAGCATGATCTGCGCACAGACATACTACCCTGCAAGGGCTTTGAGCAGGAGCAGAGGGTGGTGTTGGCGAAGCAGCTCCAACTGCCCTTTCGTGCTTTTATGCCACAGCAGACACAGGGCAGAAAGAGAAAAATCACTCATTTTCTTAGATTCCTGTTCTACCTGGAAAAAACCCTGTGACTTCATGTTTGAGTTTCATCCTTAACTGAGTTTCCAGGCCTTTTATTTATTTATTTTTAATCAATTCAGGCTGCTCTTTTCCCATTGTATTACAATGACAAATAAAAAGCAGCTTGAATAAGAACAAAAAGAGTATTACTTCTTAACTTTTCAATAATACATGAAATAAAACACAAATCAACTTCAAAGGCCACTTAGCAAATATTTGGTGAGTTTGAGATATTAAAAATCTATTTGAATAAGTCTAATGGCCAGCCCAGCTAAAAAGAAAACAAGACCATTCAGAGCGAGCAGGAAATGAAGTCAACTAGAGTTTTAAAATAAATCTGGCTCAAAAATTAAGCAAATGTTAAAATAAAACCATGTCTGGTTACACTAATTACATAAAAAGGAGTTAAATTACTCATTTCCTAGCTCCTTCTGCCAAGATCATCTTCTTCAAGGGAAATTAAATTTATTTTTTTTTCTTTTTTTTTTTCCTCCCTAAAGAACAAAAATGTTTCCTATGAAGATCGCCCCCTCCCTCAACAAGGAAGCTTCGTTTAGTGCTGAATCCCAATGAACATTTCTTGACCAAAAAACCCTACAAGCACATCAAACAAAAACCCGCAAGCACCCTTATCAATGTTGACATTTCTCACTATGTTAGACAATACTCACTATTTTCTTAAAATTTATCGGAGGTCCTCTAAAGGAAAGTAGCATTTAATTCCTGAACAAAGTCTAAACCTTGTAGTTCAGGTTGTGTGTCAAATTCTCTGCTCTCCTACATTTACTAATTAAAAAAAAAAACCCGAACAAAACCAAACAAAAAACCAAAAAAACTCCCCAAACAACAAAACAGTCAGTGTAGTTTGAAATTAATTGATTATTGAATACTGCAAGAATTACACCTCATACTTGGGGGGCATCACTGGAACACAGCTGTCCCTAACAAACCACTACAGCCAGATGTGCCAACCTCTGCACTGTGCATATCTCAGGACCCCATCCTACGTTACGCTGAGTTCCTGCGATTGCAAATGAAGTGGAAGGGCAGTCTTTGGAGACTCGGCAAGGCCATGACAGGATGCCTTCTGTTGGAGCCAATTATTCTGATGTAACAAAATTAAAGTTAATCCAAGAAATTCTTTAGCTGACTCATTTTTCAAGCCAAAACTGATCCTGCAAGCTTGTTTCACTCACTGAGCATGAAAAATAAAAGCAAATCTTTATTTCATCTGTCTAATCTGAGTTTATTTCTGACAGACACCAAGCATCCCTCGATCAAAGCTGCAAATCAATCAGTAGATGATAAGTCTGTATTACATTGACATTACACAACTACATTAAGCTACAGCAGACCAAGGAAACTCTATTCATACTGGACAGTCATTTTCCACTGTCACCTGTCACCTATTTTAATCAAAAATGAGTAGATAAAATATTTATCAGAGCTTAGTTTAAAAGATAACAGAGATTTTTATGTACATTTACGCACTATCTGCATTTGACTGTATCTGGCTTAGCAGTATCGGGAGGTTCCACAAGTCAGAGAACAATTTTGTCACCGCAATTTCAGTCACTCACTTTACCCCACACCATTAAGACCTAGGGAAAAGAAGTTTTCTTTTGTATGACTACATTTCAGTCTCCCCCAGAATACTGTAAAACATTAAATATGAGGTAGCATTAAAAAAATTCTGAAGTAATTATGCATCACTTCCTTCATCACTAGTAGTAACTGTGAACTTGCATAGAAACCTCAAGTTGGATATGCCTTTGGAAAGCACCCCCCTCCCCAAAAGCCCCCAGACACACACAACTTACAGAAAGGAACCAGTTCTTTTTAATGTTTACTGCAGCGGTTCTGAAATTAATATAAATGGATGTGTGACGTGCAAATGAGAGAGCCTGGAACTAATTCTGTTTTATAGAATACAAACCCTTCAGCAATTGGGGTACCTAATTATTTTGATGATAGGTGAAATTTTGCCTTGATCACACAGTACCCAGCTGCGAATCTGTTTTATAACAGAAAATTTCACAGCATGTAACTGGTCTTTAAAATTACGCTGTAAACATGCAAACACATGGCACCACTAAAGTAAGCATGTTTTAAAAAGCTTTTTCCTTTAAGCGTTTTTGAGAAGGGAGGAATGAAAAGGGAGAGAAGTGGAAGTGAGCAATGCTACAAATAGATTTTGTTTACTGTATAATGCTTTTAACAGATTTTTGATCTATGAAAAGCCTGACTACATTTATTCACAAAAGTTCACATTTTTAAAAAAAAACTAAACGAGATGGATTGAATTATTTCAGTCTTCTTGGGGATTAATCTAAAAGTTGTTTCCTCTTCATTGTTACTTACACTACAGCTGTGCTCAAACTCCTTTTCATTTAGAAAAAAAAAGTTTAAATTTTGAGTCTGTGCACACTATGGTTCCACATTCCAACAGCTTCCTCCTAGTCCTCTGCCAGCATCTGCTATTGAAGACTAGTTCCAATTTACAATAAACAGCTTTTCCAGACCAGAACACTTGAAATTCAGTCCTTCTTGACTGCTTTTCCCATTCAATCTCCCTATTCACCATTTCAAGGAGAAAACTGTTCTGCCAATTATTACACATCTGGAAAAAATGCATGTATAAGCTGAAATGCTCTCAGCAGAAAGTTTCAGCTTTCTGCATATGCTCACAGCAGGATTTTATGGGCCACTGACCAGGCCAAAGTCTAAGTTTTCCCATCTTTCTCCTCCCCCTCATTTCTGCCCACCCCCACCCCAACCCTCTAATTGGAAATCCATAGCAGGTGCAAGTTGTCTGCCATCTTTTCCTCCGCAAGAATCTTGAGCACTTTCTTCCTGATAAATATTAATCTTACAGAGTCCAGTTTTAACTCACTAAGCTCTCTGTGATAATTTAAATGCATCAGCTGTAATCGCTCTGCATAAATATATACATGTTTAAAATCCATCATTACCATTGACGCTTGTCTGTTGGTTGTTACAAGGCTAGATGCTCCATAATTTGAGTTCAGGCTTCCAATTGGCCCATTGTGGGATGGTCCCAGTAAACTATGGATGTCTCCATGGCCACCTGATAGGCTTGTTGAAGGCCCCACAGCATGATTCCGTAGGACGTGAATGGCGTCATCGAGTCTGTCCAGGCGATCCTCCATTCGAGACTGCTGTTGGGATGTAAGAGGGACAGTAACAGCCATTACTGAAAAAATCTGCGGGCTCCTCAGGCCGTAGCAGTTTCTACCTCGGAGATACTAAAGATAGAAGATGAAATGCGATATCAAAAGACTTGGAAAGCACCTACCAGCACTACAAACAAACAGGAAAAAGAAAAGGTATCTGGAGATTTTGCTCGAGATAGCATTCATTCCACAAATAGGTGGCAGCTTTTCAAGTGAAGCTTATTATAAGGTTAATGTTATTCAGCTTCTATGACATGGCATGAACAAGAAAAAAGGAAGTGCTATAAAACAAGCTATCTAATACAGGACGAGAAAGAATGATCAGAAAACCAGCCTCACCACACTGGTAACAATTAAGAGAGGCAGTGGCTTTTTGAGAACCTGTATTACAAAAAAACTGGA
Organism: Pterocles gutturalis; assembly: GCF_000699245.1. NCBI lineage: Eukaryota > Metazoa > Chordata > Aves > Pterocliformes > Pteroclidae > Pterocles > Pterocles gutturalis. The sequence goes on from NW_010114430.1 coordinate 4,507, forward strand.
CAAAACTTTAAGTTATTGTCTAAAATGGATCTTTAAACAGATTTGGTATTTCAGAAATAAAAGCGAGTTCTGTATGCTACTGCAGGAAAGTCTGTCTTAAAATTACTTTCCTTTAAAAAAAAAAAGACAAAAAAAAAAAAACCCCACAGCAAAACCAACTCTGACATTGCGGCTCTCTAGAAACTGAAATGGCAGAATGCTGGAGTCAAAAGATGGGTCACACGCTACACTACTTGAAGTTTTACATGGGAAATCTGAAGGAAGCATTAATGGAAACACAAAAAGGCACCATCTAAAGTGAAATAGTACCTCACAGACATCCTTTAAGAAGGACATTGCATCTTGCAAATGCTCGTGAAGTTGCTGTTCAACTCGATTTTTCTGGCAAAGTCAAGACAGAACAGGAAGCAAAGCACAGGTTAAGACTAATTTAAAAAAGAGGTGAGGAAACAGCTGATGTGCATGTCAGCAATAAATTGTTAGTCAAGTTAATGCAACAGAGATCTGATTATATTAAGATAAGAAAAGGCTAATATTTAACACTGCAGTTATGTTAGGATTCTAAGATGTATATATCAATTACATTTAAATGCAAAAATACTGAAGAAAAGAAAACTGATTCAGCTTAAATTTATTCTTGTTAGACAGAAAAAAAGAAATTACATCTGTGGAAACTAGAAATACTAACGGGTAATCAAAACCTCCTCTCAAACTTTCCCCCTTTTGTTCCCAACGCTGTATCAGACATTTAAGAAAGAAGTCAGTAACTTAAATCCTCTGCTCAATCTTCAAAAGAAAAAAAATTTACAACGCTGTAGATTATTTCCTGTGTGTTCTTCTGTGAAACGTTTCATTAATTAATAAAAGAACATTCCTCAATAACAAATAATAATTACAAATAAAATACATTAATACTTCAACGACAGCATCATGAAAACAAGGCTGAGAGACCATTTCAGGGAGAGAGGGAGAAGGACAAGGAAATGCGAAGGTATGAAGTCTTTATCTTTTCTCCAGACTGAACTTTAGATAAGAATTAGCTATGGATTTGTGAAAAGGTACCAGAATCTCACAACAGTGCTTTAGCACCAGCTGTCCTCAGCACAGAAGCCTGATGATGCCCAAGGAACAGATGGTGCAAGACACACCCTGCACGTCTTATATTGTTCGACTGAACAGGCCATTTGTTAGCAAAGAATTCATTTGTAATGCTATCCTACTGTTTCCTTTAATGATATGCGGGATTTATACCACACCAACTCTTCAACTCTTAAGTAAAAACAATTCTTACCAAGGAGTGTAGAGAGTTTTCATAGTTTGGAGATGAGGGGGCTTGTCCTCCACTCCTAGACCACTGACTGGCACCTGTCAAAATTGTCTAGGTTAACGCACAGATTTAGGCAGCAGAAGTGGGAAGCAGAGACGCAGTATTTCTCAACATAATTAACACCAACATACCCTGCATAAAGGTAAGTGAACACATGGGTATACAAAGGAGGACAAATTCCTTCATTCAGCCTTATTGAGGGATAATTTTTATATCCTGGCATCTGCGTGGTCAGACACATTACCAATGACAAAGCAGTGACATCTTCCAAGTACTTCAACATTAAAAAAGTGGACTAAACACAGACACACGCACACTGTATCCACAATACCTGCCTTCTGCCAGTGTCACCATAAAAAGATTACTGAATTCTTTCTTCTTCAGATTATGTTCAGTATACATAGGCATATCTTTAATAGTGTTAAAATACATAACAAAAATATTTAAAGAAATCAAATAGACACTAAATCAATAATAACTGGAAAACCATTTTTATGACACCTCTCTACTAAATAAGAAAACTTAAAACTAGATCTAAAAAGCTTTATCTTGTCTAGTTCTACACTATACCATTTTAGACAATAATACGTTCCAAGTTTAGAAGGGTGAAAATACAGCGAAGTTAGTCCCATTCGTTATTTCAGATATATTTAAGGCAAATTGGCAGCTGAAGAGTCATTGACTGTGCAACAAATCAAAAATTATTTTCATATTACCTATACACTGCAAATTCAAATACATACTCATTCTAATCTGACACAAATATACCCCATTACCATGTAAAATTTAGAAGTACTTAGATGTGAAATGCAGTAACAAATAAAGCAGTACTTTTAAAACAAAGCCTGAAGTAGTACGACATGTATTTTTCTCACCAACTAATAATGCATCTTTTATAAAGATACTACATGAAATTCTGTGTCCATTAGAGACAGCTTCCTTTCAGCCATACAAATGCAGTAATAAAGCAATTACATTAATAAATTATGGACATACAATCCAAAGCGGGTCATTAAAGGAAGAGCCTGTGGGCTTGTTCTTTCAATAACAGCCAGAGCTGTACATCTGGAAAACTGGGAAAAGGTTTAATAACATTACAGTTCCTTTGTTCAGAGAGCTGCAAGTAGTTACCTTTTAAAGCAAGGGTTTTATTTAACAAAAAAGAGTACAGCTTGCATAGCCATTAAAATACCTAAATATTTCCTTTCTAATTAAAAAAAAAACAAAAAAAACCCAAACCAACCGCCTCCAATTTCATAAAAGCCCAGAGCTGCCATAACTGTGCTGGAAATCTCTTTTAAAATATAACAACATCAGTGAGTAAGTTTATAATTACCGATTTTCACTTCACACAGCTACTCTGGGTCTGGATCTGTCCTCTCCCTCTGCATTACTGTCATTCCTGAACTGGGGAATAATGCTTGGAGTCCCACTTATTTTTGCAACGCATTAATGAAACAACTGTAGAATATTTTGGCTCAACGTAAGGTTCAAATTTTTATCTGGTCAAAACTCCGTTTTTAGAGACAAGACCATAGTCAAAGCTTTGATGAGTGCCCACTACTAACAGGACTGCGTGCACCACTTCCTAGAATAAAGTACCAGCTGAATATTAAGCAGAAAGGCAACCAGTTAAGAGAAGAAAACAAACAGACTCAATGCCTGTGCATCTAGTCTGATGAGTTTGGGGTTTTTTTTAAATGGAAAAAGGTACTATTTCCTTAATGTAATCCCAGAACAAAACTCCGAGTGGGACTTCACACAAAGGAAACAAAAAGAAAAGGGAGGAGGGAACATACAGCTCCCCACTGCAACCTGCAGTTTCTAATCACACCTCTAGTAATGCTCCTGCTCTTTCTGGGTGGTGGCATACTGTCTCCATGTCTGCGCAGGTTGCCAGATGGCACCGATTTCCTGCCTTCTCATTCCACTCCCCCTCCTAGAAGTTTGTGCATGAAATCCACCAATTATGTTAAAAAGCATCCTGGCACCACAAGCCCTGCAATTAACAACTGCAGCTTTTAGTGCAGCACCAACATAGCAGCATGAAAAAACAAATAAGCCAGGCAAGTGTTAGGATTTACAGGGGTCAGCGATAGTAATCACTGGAGTGTTGTTCTTACTCTCGGAGTCTCCCCACCACTAATCCCCTGGCTCCCCTTTCAAACACACACTGGCACTGGAGTCGGCAGAGGGCTGCTCTTGCATCCTCAGAACCAACCGAACCCTTCTGAATACCTCTGATCCTGGGAGGAGGATTCCTAAAATACTTCACCATTCAGATCCCACCATTCAGATCCTTATATAAACCTCACGTACATACACACAGTCACTGAAACTATGCAAGAAGCTAAGCTCTGGGCATGTTTATGCAAAATTGGAAATTAAATGAGGGCAAGGAAGATGAGACACACGCTTTTGTCTGATAATACTGGGGGGTTTTAATCATGGTGTTCTCAAAGCTTTTACTTTAAAAAAAAAAAAGTTGTTAGTCCTTATTCAGTAACATAACAGGCAAATAGTCAAACAAGAGCTTATATACTTAAGTGTCTCGTGAAGTTACTGTCTCTCAATCCTTTAAATGGCAAATAGAGTGCTCCTACTGTAATTTACAATTACAGGACAGAAAAATTACAACTTAGTCAAATCTATAATAAGAGGAATGCTAAATAAACAAAGAACTAACTGCAAAAGAGGAAAATCATGATGAAGGCTAAAATGCTCCAAAATATATTATTTTAGTATACATAAAACATTTGTTTTATCTGCAATAACTTTTTGGGTCAGGACAGAAAATGGCTACCAGGAGTATAAACAGCAATAAATATAGTAGTAATTACTTTACATTGTGCTTCACTGTGTTCCTAGTGACTCATCTGGGAATAAAGATAAAAGTCCAGATTCATAAATGAAGGTAATTAACTACTGGAGCAATTTACCAAAGGCTTGATAAATTCTGTATCACTGGAATTAAAAGCGGTGGGGTGGGAGGGTGTAATTGTAGAGCAGATGCTAAGAAGGATTTCAGTATTATTTGCTGCTATCTATTACTGTCTTAGCCATCAGAATCCAGAATAAGGAACACAAATCAAAGTGCAAATTTTGGAGAGTTTTACATTTGATACAGGTTCCAGCAGACAAGGGAATCAACAGCAAAGGGAATACTGAAATTTTAGGGATCTCAAATTCGTATTCTAAAACCAGAAATTACCTGGCGCTTTCATGCTTACAAAATTAGATGTGGTATCTAATCAGGGAACTCCAACTGGGATCTTTAAAATTTTAAATACTTTGAAGTGTCAAAACTTTTTTCTTCCAGCCACAGAGCTCTTTTCAATATTTGCTTTGATGTTAAAATGAAAATAATAATTTTCTGCTCTGATCAGCCTCTCCAGTACAACAAGGATACACAAAACATTTTTTTGTCAACTGTGATCACTAAATCAAAAATCCTATTAATCACATTGTTACTCAATTCAACATGGATCTTTCATTTATAGAAACCAAAATGCTCAAAGCAGCTGCTCAGGTATGCCGTGTCAGATATTCATGAATCCATTAAGTCCACAGAAAACCAGAAGAGTGCCCATTAAACATGAGTGAAGTACGAATAATGGAAGTTTTTCTGAGTGACACTGCATACAGAGATCTGCATATTCACATACATACGTATATGACTGCATTTTGCACGCAATAACTTTACTAGTTCATTCCTCTAGGTTACAAGTGTTCAGCTAAGATCATTCTGTACACCTTTCACTATGAGTTTTTTTTGGTTTTTTTTAGAAAAAACAAAACACTTGCAAAAAAGTGACCAACAGCCAGGACTCTGCGAGGATATATTAAACAACAGAGAATGGGAGAACAGGCTGTTGTACAAATGTTAAATCAACTAACAAACTGCACTGTAGGAGAGAACAGGGTTAAAGTTACATCATCTCACTTGTAATTCTAGTTCTTTGTTAAACAACAAATTTAAGTCAATGGAGCTTTCACAGTCCTCTCTATATGGAGAACAGCTGTTCAACTTTCACCAGACAGCTGAGGCCACAGTGTCTTGTGAAAGCTGCACTACCCACTAATAGCTGGAGGCAGCTGCCCACAGTTCATCTCCACGCTGGAATGCTTCTTTCCACATTCACACTACAAACACACAAAGCACAGGTGACAGAGGTGGCTGCAATACAGAGCATTTATTTTGAAAAATGCCAGAAATTCTTCTCCCATAGAATGAAAGCATTCATGAAAGATATGAATGAAAAGCTATCCTGTGCAAAAATTGGATAGTCTCCTAGCCTACTAGATATTCATTAGAGGGAACATACATCTGCTGTGTTTGTCACTGAAAGCTGCTGCAGAGTTTTAACACACAGATTAAAAAAAAAACCCCAAATCACTCTTATTTCTCTCCAATGGTACAGATCTATACAGATATCTTCATAACTGTAACAGTATATGGTCATTCAATGCTTTCAAACATTATTTTAGTAAGTCAATTTTCAGAGCCAGTTGCCAGGATTTAAGCTCGTAACTAAGAAGGTGGATTTATAAATTTGGAGTTAGTACAATAGAAAAACACAACAAAACAAAACACAGAAGAAATTATGCAAGGAAGCTACTGCTGATTTCACTGTGATTCCAAACAGGATGTTTTCAGAACAACAAACAAGTTATTGACAAATGGCTAGTCTCTACCTGTAAGAGGTGATGGTGATCCAACTGGTGTTGATGGATTCGATGGAAAACTACTGCTGGTATGATCAGGAGAATAAATCTAACAACAGACAAAAGAGATTGTATATCAATACATGTCACAATACACAGAAAAAAAATAGCTATTAGGACTCATTTTCATGCTTTTCATTGTCACTCTTGATGCTGGATTGATAAAAAAACCAACCCAATTTGATCCTTCAGTCACAGCTCTGCTTTATTACACGCAAAGCTCTAAAAATGTCCAGAGAACTTTCATTTTCAAGCAGCTGTAAAAATAAGCACAGCCTGTATTTGATAGCGACCCAAGTGTAACTGATCTTTCTTCTTTAAGAGCAGCAGAAATGACAGTCTTTTTATCACTGAAGGGGAACAATACACCTATGAGTTAACAGGACACCCATAATTGTAACAAACAAAACTTCATGAAAATGCAGAGAAATAACAACTTCCCAAACTTCAGAGACAGAAAGGATTTTAGCAGACAACACACATTATCTTCTAAAAATTAACCCTTCACAAGACAAAACACCAAGAAAGCATTCAGCTCTAGTTACTATTGGTACCTACCAAACGAAAACCATCTGAAATTTTGTTGCTCTTGGTATACAGTGCAGCACATATAATTTTTCTCTCTTATTTCTATTATCAGTTGCTCCCTTAAGATACTAAATGTCAACTTACAACAATTCATTCCTTGCTATTAATGTAATTACGAAGTCTTGATAAAAACAGAAGACATTATGTTTAAAGCTTTAATTAAAACCTGAAAATTTCAAGATTCTTGGAAAATTCATTTTGTGAAGGGAACTGAATAGGCTTAGAGACTGACTATGGACTTTAGAACATATTTTTATAGGTCATCAGTTCAAACCTGTTGTATTTGAGCAGAGACCAGGATTTGTTACTCATCAGATGGCAGTTAAAAGAAAATCTTCACTGGCAGTGTGCTGGATGTCTCTTCACACAGACAATATGATATTTCAGCATTTAGCTGACAATAAACTGGGACTTGGTTAAGTTGCATATTGTATTTTTTGAACTGATAAAACCAGGACCCAATAGACCACATGCTCCTTCCTGGTCTATCATACTTTTTAATTACAAAAGATCATCTGTTCCCTAATGGAAATACCTCCTCCCTTTCATACATACCAGAAAGAAAATATATTTAAAGGAACAAACTACCTCAGACCGCTGTAGGAAATTCAGGCACTGTACATCAGTACAAAAATGAATCTTGGGTATCAGTATGGGAATTGTGCAGAGTTCCAGACAAACAAGATACAGAAAAATAAAATGATGTCAGAACAAAGGCCATGAAGTTTCCCTTGAAACTGGTTGCTTTCCACCACTCTACCTGCCGATTTTATTTTGCCATATTTAGATAAGAGGGAAAACCTACATTATACCAAAGCCAGAACTACACCACGAGGTCAGAATTCATTCTGCATGCAGTCCCTGGCCACTGTGCTGTTAAATGACCAATGATGAACAACCCTGACACCTTCTGCCAGGCTTAAACGGTAACATGACTCATTTTACTGCAACAAATGAGACTCCTCCTCCTATCAGTCATGGTCCATTCCAATCAGCGGGGTACCAATATGCCAGGGTCTCATGAAAAGGTTCTCAGACAAAAGCTGCACAATTGAGAGCCTGCAGAGGCAAACCTCAGAGCTGTTAGTCCAATTTTTTAAACACTACAGTGTACATTTCAGTTAGGCTTTGTTATGTTAATGTTATTGAGTCTAAAGCAACAAAGAAACTTAATTCATGAATTACTTTTAGAAGTCAACTTCCCTACATTCTCTTTTCTTTTGTGAGCAGACCGGTGGCTACTACAGAGACGGTACAAAGGCCTTTACCCTAGTCCTGAGGTAGGAATCAAAACATAAGTTATCACAAAGAGGTCTGATATAATCAACAAAGTTAAACAGCCCTCCTGTTTGATCTCCTCTAAATTAAAGACCAAGTGTTTTGATTTGGCATTAGGCAATGAAATAAACCAGATGTTTCTCCTGCCATATAACCCTCCATGGGCACAATCTTAAAGGGTTATTGTTTGGCAAATGTTCAGGGAAACATTAGAAATGGCACGAATACCCAGATTTTCTTTTCTTTCTATCTATACTAGTTCATTATCCAAACTAATGCATAATCCACAGGGCTTTGGGAACTTTGTGTAAATACTTTCATGTACAATTCTCTTTCTTTCCTACCCTGAGATTAAGACCACAATTATCCAGGCTTAAACCTAAAATAAAAGAACCTTTGCAAATGTATTATCTGGCCTTACATGTTTAATCACATACTATTCTGTATGGTCTTTAATACCTAAACTGAAGAACATATGTCGTATCCTCTGATGTTTCGCACATGAAAGGCCTATTGTGAGATGTACATCAACAGAATTTTAGAACTAGAAATTCCTCTCAACAGTTGCAGCAGCAGCATTTAAAATCCCAACAGAACGGCACAGAGCGTCATCTCAACAAAAAAAGTCAAGGCAATTGCAGTATTTACATAAAACTTTGTTCAAACAGAAAAATATTCTTGGTTTACTTGTCATCAAAATTCATGTGCACCAGCTTCACCTGCAGGAGACACCTCCCTCCTCCCCAGACCGCGAGCGGGGCTCCTTGCTGAACAAGCGCAAGCAGAGCGCTGGGTGCGCGCGTGCTGCAGGGCGCGGGGGAAGCAGATGGATGAGGCGAGGGATTTGAAGTGTGCAGACTATGGCATGCACTGATAGAGCAGATGGAATGCATCACCATCAGCTATGACAGAAATGATTTATGGAATGACCTGGCTGCTCCTGCCAAGCAACAACACGGGATGACAGAAACAAGTTTCTATGACAACCAGAGCCCACCCACCAGTTAGATTAAACATTTCTGCCCTGACTTCCACTCGCAATGTATTTAGAGTTTTTCCTCAAAACATCAGCCTGGGTTTTTCAGCTAGTGACTTGGGCAAAAATACCTGAAAGGATGAGAAAATAATTTTAAAAAGGAGAGCAGTGGAAAATGTCATGAAGTCCCACAGGCCTAACTGGCCAGCGTGTCAGACTTAACAACAGGAATTTTGGTCAGGCTGCAGAACAGCAGAGGTCCTAATACATCTGCAGAGTAACAGCGCAAACTATGTAAGCATCGCTATTTCTAGGAGTCAAAACGATCCCAGCTCTTTTCTGACAGGTCTCAGACAAAAAGAGAGTGTTAACTGCCCTCTGGACTTGTGAAATGTTATCTGCTTGCTGAATCCCCCAAAGCACCAGGGACAACATTTTTCTCCTCAAAGCTAGTAGGTCAGAGTTCTCCTACCCAATATGGACATTACAGACATTATCAGATCTGGTAATCCTTTAGCATATGACCCTCTGGAGGATGGAAGGGTAGCAGGATCTGCATGAATACGCACATTTGCATTCAGTGGTTTGAGGTGAGGGATGAAGAATCTAACCCAGGAATAGTCTTTTGGGGCTGCAAAGTAGTCACTTCTATCTTGGACAGACTTAGTCTCCCTACTTGCCACGTACAAGAAATACAAAGTGCTCCCCCAGCCACCACTCCTAACTCTGAAATTTTTGCTATACTGTATCAATTCTGTTTTAACAAGAATTACGTCTGATTGTATTAATGCAAAAATAATTGCTGCATGCATATGTAAACAGAGCTTTTAGGAGACTGACGACACTTGCAATGTTTTACAATACCTACGTTATTCCAACAAGAGTTAAGAGAATTAACTCTATGCATATACAGCATTTTAAAGGCTGTTCCATAAATTAGATCTATACAACACACCATTCAAAACCTCTCAGTTTTATAAGGCCACTGAGAAAACATGTTAAACCTTGAGGCAGGATCTGCTCTAAGAGTAATGTTAAAAATATTTTACTTTAAATACAACACTACAGAAAAAAAAATAAAAATCAAATCCCAAACTTTTTATCTTTGTCTGAACAACCTTCTGTATCTGCCCTAAATTTTTCCATCACCCGAAACGAATGAATCTTCCACAAACAAAAGCGTATTCCACTTGCTTTAATAGACATTTGTCTAGTATGTGACATAGTATCATAGCACATTATTTTAACTTCATACATGAAAACTCCTGATTTGATATTATAAAACGAATGAACACATAAATAATGGATGCAATGATAAAAATAAGTATTTCAGATCTGAATATTCTAACTGCTACTTACAGATGCCAGTGCCTTTCCAAGTGCATCACCTGTCTGTGAGCTTCCAGCACCATTTCCTCTGTTTCCTGTAATGTGGAAAGCAAAACCAACACTTATTTTTAAAGCCAAAATTTTATTTACTTTTATTATTTTATTCATCACGTACAGTTGAACAACCACTTTTAAAATGGATATTCTGAGGAAGTCAGTGTCAACAGAATCAGTTCTCATTATACTTAAAAATTTAATTAAAACAATTAGATTTAAATTTGGATGCTCTCCTCTTTAAAGTCAAACACACTATCACTGTGATGACTTAAGGACCAACAAGTGAAAGCACTTAGAAAAAAGACTGAAATTATTTTCTAGGATCACAGTTTAATTTTAATGAAATGTAAAAAGAAAATAAAAATCAGAAAATTATATTATTGCAGATTATTTCTAAACTGGTACCACTAAAGTGCTGCAAGTTGCAGTAATTCTTAAAGCCAAATTCTTGTGTGTGTCCTTGCTCCTCCTGCTCTAATTCCCTGTGTTGTACTCTCATATTTTAGAAAATCCCTGAAAAGCTCTTATGCACCAAGCTTTCTGACACTCCTGCTCTTAGCTGCATGTCAGCAGCTTTGCACGCCCTTTTGTTCCACACACCATCAAGCCACGAGGACGTCTGAAGCCCTGCCAATTGGAAACACAGGAAGGACCTGAATGCCCTGGAATACCTGCTTTACTGTAGAAGACAGACCCTCTAAAGTGAACCTCCTTTCTCCAGTTATCAACTTCTAATGCCAAAAAAATGGTATTTAATGTGAATGTAAGTCATTCACATCAGAAACCCAAACCATGCAACACTTGCTGTTTCAAGCTGTAGCAAACTTGGATTTTTTCAGCCTGCATTTCCCAGGCAGACTCACTAACTGGGTTGTGTTTAAAGATCTGAGTGTAAAACATGTTCCCAAATCAAAGCCAATATAGTCACTCTAACTAAATTCTGCTTACTTAAAATGAAACTAAGTACAAATTATATCGAACTGACAAGGGGCATCTACAAGCATTTAATTTCTACAGCTGTATCTTAAGATGTGCAAATACGTGCACGGAACAGATGATCATCCTGTATTTCACGCTTTCTAGGTAAAAGACTAACCAAGCCACCATACTGGCTACTCCCTAATCTCTGAATCAGTTAAGAGAGGAATTTACGATGCAGTTTATCAAGCTCCCCAAAGAAACAGTCTTCCTGCCTTTCTCCCGCACAGTACCTTGATGATTCAGCAGCTCTGAAAACTGCAACACCAGAACTACATCTGTATGAAGGTGGACACATACTAAACTATGGAAGGGTAACTGCGGTTAAGTTAGATGGATTTAGGCTTGGTTGTGAAAGGAAATAAATCAGTAAGTCTTAAGCTGATTGCAAAACAATTTGCCTCATCTCAGCCATACTGAGGACAGAAATGTCACAGCGGTGCGGTATTCCTGATCTACAAGCATCTCATAAATTAAATCTAACTAATTTTGTGCATCATGCAGCCCTAAATTTCATTTTCGTGTAAAGTTAAAAAAAAAAAAAACAAAAACAAAAACAGGAAGAACTTTTTTACCCAGAATATTATCTGATCCATTGACAGGTGGAGTGTGTGAGGCACCTACATACGGTGAACTGCTGGTACTGCCACGATGGAAGCTAGACATTGGAGGAAGACTGGCATTTATATCTGTAGGTGAGACTGAATGCGGGGGATAGCTCTAGAGAAAGAGAGACAGAAAACATTAAGTGGTCTTTAAATAAATGTTGATATTTTAAGACACCAAATATGCAACACCCAGCTCTTTATTAAAGAAAGGGACTCATTCATCCTCTGAACAGAGCATTATACAGCTATGGATTTTTATCTGTACAACAGACATAAATAAAAGGACATAAATCTAATACAGTAAGTTTGTGATTTCTGACAACTGTGTTTTTAACTGACATACACGAGCAGCAAACAAGAAATGAATTCTTGTAAGTCAGATCTCCCTATACAAGTACAAACACATTAATCTGCGCTGCATCTTACCAAACGGTCATGTGTGTGCAGGCTGCCATAACTGCCGGACTGGGACATGTGGGAAGAGGAACCTCCCAGCATCCCACCGTAGCCAGGCTGGCTCATGCCATTGGATGAACTCCAGAGGTCAGAAGAATTGTGGGTCCCATCTTTTTTAAAAAAAAAATTTAATAAAAAAAGAAGAAAAATACATTTAATGAAGCAGAGTATTGAGTCCTACTTTCCTTTACAAAATTATTTAAAATAATACAGAATTCAGCTACTCAGACTAACATCAGCAGGGAAATTTTGACCACTTTATATGGTATCTTCTATTTTCATGGCACCACACTGTTGCTATATTTATTAAAAAAAAAACACAAAAAACAAGCAAACAAAAAAAAAAAAACAAAAACAAAAACACAAACCAACAGAGGCTTTATAGCTGAAATGCAATCCAACCACAGCTGAGAAAATACCAAGTATTTCTGCTAATTACACAGACCTTCAGTAAGGCCAGATTTATACCAAGAGGATTGATAAAAATTCCAGATCGAAAGAAATAATAAAAAAGGGGGTGGAGGAGAGAGAAGTTTGGATAAGCGGAGCTCATCATAAACATACAGTGTGAAACATCTATTAACCTAAAATATGCAATTTATAAACCAGAATACTTTAGTACCATAAAAATATTTTAAAAATTAATGATAGCAGATCTAACTAACTGAAATGACATTACATAAGCCTTAAACCCATGTCTCAATGCAGTTTTACTTCTATAGCACAAACTGAAGGGCTCTGTAAATTCCCGTACCCAGAGACTATGCTTTCAGTATGCTCCAAAACCTCATCATACTACAGTACGAGCTAATTGTATGACGTGAGGCTGAGGAAATGAATTCTGCTCTCGTTTTGTTCAATGCAACCCCCCATTTTGGCATGCTGGATATACAAGCATTTGAGAACTTAAGACTGTTAGCTGATATTGTACAGTCAAATTCCAGAACAGTCAAGAAGCCCTCACCTCATTTTTCTCTATCACTCCAGTGTGCTGCTCTGAAGCCCCTACAAATCAAAGGATGGGGGATTCTGTCCATCTGGCCTGGTGTATAATCCCCTTAAATTTCAGTCAGCAATTAAAGTCACGAGAAAAACTTTAAATCAACAGACAGCTCCCTTCATCTAACTGTTTTAAAAGTATATAAAACTTAATCATAGGCTCTAGCACAATATGTTACCTTTACACCTCCTCATTCATTCAAGTACAATAGTGGCTGACTGCAGATTTCTGCCCAAGGACAAGGGACACCTACCCATATATCTGAAGTCCTTTTACCCACCTTGCATAAAGAAAGTGCTAGCAAACATACTGCTTGGTGGCTTAGGAGACGGGTAACTTGGAGATTCTCTGTTGAAATCATCAGAACTCGGGGATGGTGCATACACCTAAATATTGGAGAGCAATAAAAGCAGGTTAGTAATATTTGGGTGTCACGCATTAAAAAACCCATAACAGCATACAGACACAAACAGAAAGCACAAATAAAAAAAGAACAGTGTAGCAAGCTGCAGCATTTGTTGCCCTTGTTTTATTTGCTTTTTAGCAAGTTGCCACAGTACAGAGGAACTACAGTAGAATGATCCTAACAACACACTTTCTGGTGTGCCAACTCAGCCAGGTGGCCTGATAAAAGCTTGAATGCTGATTTTGCTTTGTAAGTGCATGACTCGCACAGACTTGTTGCTTAAGATAAAAAAAAGCAAGATAAAACAACTGGGTCCCAAACAAATTTTATTTTAAAACAACTGTATGCCTGTTTGAATACTTAATTAGCTGGCATCCCAACAATCAGAAAGAAAAAGAACATCGAGTGACAAATGGCAAGATTCTAAAGCACCCATTGTATCATCCACTCAGAAGCTTGCACGCCTGTGTACAGTCCTCAAAAACACACGCAGCGCAAGTTCTGAGGAACAACCTCAGAACTGCAACATCAAGCAAACGATTTTCACACTGGCCTAGCACTAAAGAAAACCAGCATAATTCTTTTTTTCAGTGCAACACCACATTGGAATGACCATTCTCAACTTGCAAACAACAAATTTTCTTAACACGTGAAAAATTTTAAGCTGCCAAATAAACGTAATGATTAGAAGTCTTTCACTGCAGTGACTCTAAGAAGAAATATAAAGCATGCTCAGGAAAAAGTCAGTCCAATCAACAAAGCCAGTATTCACAGACTCAAGGACTCTACCCACGATGTTAGCTGTTCTAAGCAATGCTATCTCTTCGTAACAGTATTTTGGTCAATAGACTGAATATTGCAATATGACTGGGGTATGTTAGAAGTATTTGTTTGAATTAACAAATATGGCAGCAAAGAATATCAAAATGTAACACTGACACCAAAGCACCTTTTTGTTACAAAGTAAAAAACGTGTTTTTGTTTTTTAATCATTCACCTTACTTGTGAATACATAAGGCTTCAAAAACACATATATTAAGAATAATTTTAAAACTTTAAAGCTCACATAATGCAGCTTAAGAAGTGCACTATGCCCTAAAATTCGAAAGTTAGTATTTTTATCCCTTCCTGTGCAAACAGAAGCACACGCATATTTCTACAACATTCACGTCGCTCCCTTGTCCTTCTGCGATGTTGTTTACCAAGCAAAAGAAGGGCCAGCAAAACCAAGCCGGCCAACAAAAAAAAGCCTAAGTTCCCTAAAAGAGAGCCATTGTTCTCCCGGAGGGTGACTGCTCCGATAGGGACATTTCCAAAGTGAAGTGGGCCAGCCCGCTCCATTTGCATACCAATACCCTCCTCCCGCTCCCCAAGGCTGTTCGAGCTGCTGCAGCCACAGCCAAGGGCTGGGCATGGGCCTGGGGCAGCACCCTTCCCAGCAGAGGGGCTGAGCCCCCCCTCTTGGACTCGTCTCACATAACAGCATTGCAGTCCCATCTACCCGCTACAGGGTGATGGGATGGGGCAAGGGCACAAGGAAGCAGCCAGGGCATAGCTGTCGATGTGTAATGAAAATGGCAGCAGGGAAAAAGACACCTGACAAACTGGGGTCAAGGGGAAAACTTACGGACTTCTAGTGGCATGCTTAACATTTTTTAAAAATCAAAATAAAGAAAAAAAATTTAGGGAAGAAAGCCTTTCGGGGAGCTTTTGTTCCATATTTTACTTGCAGATTTTCAATGTATGGAATAAATGTAAACTACAGCTGCTTACCAAACCTGAGTGACAGAATGACAATACGTTGTGAGCTATGTTAACAGTACATATGCATTTACCATATATGAGGAATGCATGTATATTCCATGCCTCAGACAGATTTTAACAGAAATGTCACTCTGTCAAATTGTAAATAGTCTCACTCATAAGACTGCAAATATATTAGGCAAAACTGGACTTAATTTACAAGTTCTCTGCTGTGCAGAATAACGCAGCATATGCTATAGCTGATGGATAATCTATCACTGTCACGGGACAGCAGTGGAAACAAAGCTTTATGACATTTAGCACTGCCACGGAGATGTACACTGATTAATGCGGAATCACCTACAATGACGAATTATACTTCTTTTAAACTGTAACGTTATCAATGAGATTTGTAAATACAAGCTACAGACTGAAATTTGAACATTTTACATAATTGGGCGATTTATAAAAACTGATTAAACACTAGCTCAAAAGGGAAATTAAACTGAAAAACTCCCACAAATGTATCATTTGCAGATACATATGTACAAACCATTAACATGATAAAAATGTTATGAATTATATTAAGGTAAAAGAGGCCCTTCCAAACAGCTACATAAAAGTCCTAGCACAGACACATAACTTTATATAGTTTCTGCTTGTTTTGGTATCTTAACTATAGCTTGCAAAAACATAGCTGCAATGTTATGAAGCTGCACTTGTGCCAGTCTAGATTTTTCAGATCAAAGGGTTCTTGCGGCAAAACACAACTGATGTGGTCTCAAAGACTTCATTAACTCCAGATGTGGGGAAACAGCCAGCCAATTCCACAAAAGGAGCAAGTCTCTTTTAGTTACAATCAGAACTACCCACAAATTAAAACCAGGCCTCTGATGTCATCTGATCACCTGCAGATGAGCACCAGGTTTTTTTTCTGGTTAATGACCTAATCATAATTTTTATGTTGCGTTACCACAAACAAAATCTTAAAGGAGAAAATTTACTAAGATTAACCTGAAGTCCATGAGATGCAAAATAGAAAGGTTTTAAACAAAAAAGTTGATAACAAAAAGATGAAATTTTATTTTTAAGCCAGAAAGCAACGTATCAGGGCAACTAGTCTGCTCACGCTGAAAGCCCTGCACGCACTAGGACCCCTCTCCAGCAAACGCAGCCTCGGTGGCTGCTGGCCCGCAGGAAGCTTGCAGGGCTGTGCAGCAGCTCCCCAGCCTGCGCCCTAGTTAAAGGGCTTTCTCTTCTGCAACAGCTGAGCAAGGCAGTTATAAATATGACGTGGCTGCTCACGACGGCCTCTTTTAGCTATTAAACTGATAACAGTGACATCCAGGAGGCATCAGACCAGTTTTTCCTGGCTGCCATTCCCACGAAGACAAGGAACACTGTTAAAAGGTCAGCCTGTCTGCACAGCCTACTCGAAGAGGGTTGTCTCCAGCAGGTAGCAGAGGAGCCCATCTTCTAATCCCCTTAAACGCACTGAGCCCGAAGGCATCGGATGCGTCTCCATGCTGACAAGCACAACACTCTCTGATTATGAATGGGAAATTCCCTTCCGATAAACGCACGCCAAAACCAGTTTTTTTACACGACTTACCAAGTGGCGGACCGGACTGTTTTGGAGCTGTGCTAGAATATCCATCAACCCTAACGCTGCAGTGCCTCTGAAAGGAAGGGGAGATGGCCTCCGCAGAGGGAAGCAGGACAAATGAGTTGCCAAGGACATCAAGTCAGAGACCGAGGTCTGTCTCTTCTGCACCCTGAGCTGGTTTATGTTTCTCCAGTGGGAAAGGCAGGATGACAACTTAGATCTTTCCTGAAACGTAGTTAGTGGTTGGAGCTGACTTCAGAACAGAGCCGACGAGGCATTATCTGTACTACATCACGCTTAAGCAAAACAAATGCATCATCCAGCCTGCCCTGGTGATTAACATACACAACGAACACTATCATGAAAGTTAAGCGGACCAAATATATCTGAAACACATCAAAGGACTACACAGTGCGCTTCTGTTTACTAATACAAGTGCCACTAACATGAACACTAATTTGAAGATCTGAGTTTACCAAATTTTATGCTAAGTAAAACTCCAAGCCTCATTCTAGAAATACATTTAATAAATCTAACAGAGTCCTCCTGTCGGCATACTTCCTCCCAGGCAATTTTCCTGTAATCTGATTAAAATTCTTAAGTATTTATCAATGTTTAATATTCATGTTAAAAGCAGATTAAAAAGCAGCAACGAAGCAACCAAACCTTACTTCTGATGAGCTCATGGTATCTCAAGACCAAAGCTCCCATCACGCATACGGTTTATGAAATTATGAATTATGTTACTCATTGAAACATAGTTATTAACAATTCTGTGAAGTTCAGGAAAATATTTATCAAGCTGTTGGAGACAGAATTTTTGGAAACCAGTAGAGATGGATAACCTATTCTGTAGCTTGTAAACTCTGCTAACTAGCCTATCTGCATTCCATCAGCATCAGTCATGCACTAAGCAAGTGCACGCTGATGAATGATTTGTACATGTGGCAAAATTTTACAGTGTATTATCTGCAGGTTTTGTGGCAAAACCTAATTCTGCTGAAAGGCAGCTCTGGGAGCAGGAAACTTGTTTTCATGTCTATTATATTTCTCACAAAATCATGTACTAAAACTTCAGGAATGTTGAACAGTAACTATAGTTTTCCATCCTTCTCTTTTCAGCAAGACAGAAGCTGCCAAAAAAAAAAAAAAAAAGGCAACTCTAAATTTTTGTTTGGTTGATATTTAAGCAAGATGATAAAATGAAGAGTCCCAGTATACAAGATCAGTATACTGTATCTTCAATCATACTTTCTGTTTCTAATACCAGGTGAAAAGGCTCATACATTTTAAAAAATCTTCTCACTGTCCAAAATGAAAATAAAACTTCTTTAAGAGAATGAAGCATCAGTCTTGTCTGCAAATCCAACTGTAATTTTTAAGGATGGTATAAAATTCATACTCCTCTACGTAGCCAAACTGAATGCCATCTTAAATAAATGTTTATGCAGGTCAGGCATGCTATACATGCCTATTTGGGTATTTCTGAAATGCAGAATCCCACTGCAATGACACACAGCACAAGTACTTCCTGGTCTCTTCCCCAGTAAATGCCATTTTTAAAGTCGTGCTAAAAAGTGACAGGCAAAGTTGCTAAAAATCCCAAATTCGGTATATGGAAACCTTTTGGTTTGCTCTTTTGATTTTATTTTTTAAATTGTAGTGTGATGCAAAGAGGGGAGGAAAAAGAAGGTAAGGCAGCAGGAACACCACCAGAAATAAATGTATGTATATAGTGCTTGAAGAGTCTTTTTATATTTTATTTGCTAAGCAAAAATCTCTTCCCCACACTCTTCAAACTATGCTGTTACTGAAGTATGCATACAACTAAGTCTTCAAAAATTCCTGATTAAA
This sequence comes from Pterocles gutturalis, assembly GCF_000699245.1. Taxonomy (NCBI): domain Eukaryota; kingdom Metazoa; phylum Chordata; class Aves; order Pterocliformes; family Pteroclidae; genus Pterocles; species Pterocles gutturalis. The sequence goes on from NW_010114430.1 coordinate 23,438, forward strand.
TTCGTATTTTAAGGAAACAAAAAATGGCGAAGTCGAAGCTCATCAGCCTGTTTTTAACCTGTTCTCTGCAGTTCCAAAGGCTGTTCTAGCTGTGGGAGGAACCCCCATCACCAGCATCCACCACAGGAAGATGCAGTAGTGGATATAATGCTATCTTTTGCATTTGTTTCTCTCTTCTCTGAATTCTGCAGTCCTCTGTTTCTGTGCCTCTGACACAGACTATTACATTTCTACAAACAGACCTTAACACACACGTGATTATGAAAGCGAACGCACTGAGCAAACGGGGGCGTGTTGCTCTTTGCTGCTCACATTTTGAGAAATATAGATCCGTCCGATACAGCACCTGATCCCATCCCTAGCTGCTTTCATTTGCCCAAGGAAATGGACATAACCTTCACTTTAAAGCGTCAATAAAGCTTGTTGCAGACAAGACACCCGTCTGGCAGGGGACCACTGCTCAGCAGATTGGCAGTTCAGCCCAGCGAGTGCAGCAGGGAAACCCTCTTGGGCTGACGCGTCTTTCAGTGGGATGGGGTGGGGAAAGAGAAGGGCGAGGAACAGGAAAAAAAAAATCCAGCTGACCACTGTTTACTACCTCTCTTTATTCAATGTCCACAGCCATGTACCCCTAGAGATTTTCCAGATGATCTCATGTTTGTCCTGACTTACAAATGTTAGCTTTGACCTTGTCCAAGTTGCTGTGGGCAGCATATGGTACAGAGCAGCTCTCATTGTACTTTCCTCCCTCGATATGAACTGGCACGATACTAACAAAAGCAGAATTGAATCATTGCTTTTACCACCTGGTTGCTTCAAAATTTACAAACTGAAAACATTTTACACTGATGTTAAAAGACTGAGTACGTTCTTTATTGCGTAACAGCTATAGAAAGGCGAGCTGTGCCATCTAAGCATCGGGCAGCACTATTAACATGTTTCTCTGTGCTCTAACTCTGAAAGCGATAGCTGCAAGACAGGCATTTTCTCCACAAAAAATTACTCAAACATACATATATATACTCACACCTGTGTGAAATTAATTTCAGCTATACACCCACGCCCACACATACGTACAGCCTTTTATACACTCAAGATTCTTCAGAAAAAAAATTTTCCTCAAAAAAATCACAATATAAGCTAGTTTACAAAAAAACCCCACCATAAAGCACTACATATATGCAAAATATATATATATGTATATATGCTGATTTTTTTCCTCCCCTTTTAATTAGGCATTGCAGAAATCTACTGTGAAACATGCAGTAACTCCACCTTGGAAAAGGGCTCAATGAAATCTCAGCCTATGCTGAGAAAAACAAATATTAACTGAATGATAAATATACATAGACTGGTATATCCAATTAACCCACACAACGCACAGAATACAATAATAATGTGTGATACATTCATAAATTTATTCTCATAGGAAATAGTAGCCATAGGTGATATAAAATAAATATAATCAACACTGTTCCTTAAAATTATTGATTTTGGTGGTAACTGATACATTACTTTATTGCAATCTATATAAAAATAATTCCACAGTACATTTAGAAAATTAACTATTTCTAAACTTGCAGGTGAACTGAAAAGAGTGGAAATCTTTCAGTTCTATATTTTATTATTTATGCACAAAGAACATCTAAAATTTCTATTACTTAAATATTATTTTGGTGCTATTGCATTTTATAAAATTTAAATGAAAAGGCCCAAGTGAATGAAGATGTTTGCTTAATTATTTATTAGTTTAAAAAGAATAAAATAAAAATGTTTAAAAAGTATAATTTAAATCTGTGGTCTTACTTGTAACTAAACATTTTTCAGCTTTTTTAAAACGGGTGTTAGGTGTTTCCATTTTTTGGGGTCTATTGCATAGCTCTTAAATGAAAAACAAAAGGTAAAACTCCAAATTATAGTTAAAAATAGCATCTTTATTTTTTTAAAAAGCTCTGTATTAAAATTTTGTAAGCCTTCCATAAACTGAGACTATTTTCTATATATCAACAAGTGAAGGACAAAAAAAAAAAAAAACCCAGACTAAATCTTCTAGTTTAGTGCAAGTGCTTTATTCTCTTTACAAAAACAGATTAAGTTTTTTTTCTTTTTAATTCGGTGAGGATTCTTGAAATAGATCTTTTTTAACAGCACCTATTACAGGTAACGGCAAAATTTTACTCCTTAACAACAAGGGATTTGTATTAAAATACTACTTTTCACTTTCATGTGTCCTGCCTAAAACATGCAGAGATTACAAAAAGTGACCATCTTCTAACAGTAAAGACCTCTAAGTTCTTAAACTTTTATGTGCCAGTGCACACACGATGATCTACTGGGGTGCTCAGATACTTTTCAGCTTAATACTAAGCTTTCTTCTGGCTTACAAATTTAAGATGTTGAAAAAAAACAGAAACATATTTAACTAAAAAGTTTAAAACACAGATTTTTCCCACTCACTTTGTGTGTAAATAAATCAGAGTTTAGATACATGAGCAAGTATCAAAGAATGTCAATATCCAAAATCCAATACAATAAGCTAAATAATAACCTCAAAACAATGAGGTACATCCTAGCAGCTCCTAATTGATCGATGAAAAAAACCAGAAACATATTTAATTAAAAAGTTTAAAACACAGATTTTTTCCCACTCACTTTGTGTGTAAATAAATCAGAGTTTAGATACATGAGCAAGTATCAAAGAATGTCAATATCCAAAATCCAATACAATAAGCTAAATAATAACCTCAAAACAATGAGGTACATCCTAGCAGCTCCTAATTGATCGAACAACACAAATAAAAGCAGTAAGGCATCAAAACTAGGGTACGTATTGTTGTCTCTTTATGGAGAGATCCATACAAAGATTTGGCATACACACCAAAATAAAAAAACAAAACAAAGCTGTAACACAAAAGACAACCCCCCAACTTCACATATCCTCCTTCTGTTTATTTAAATTAGTAATTTAGTCCCATTTGCAGAGTTCCTAGGAGAGAAAATGATAAAAGCTAATGATATGTTAAAAAAAAACCCAAAGAAACCTTGGGCAACATGATATAGGATCATCATATGATTTGTCATCTATTTACTAACTCTTCAAGCTCATAAAGGTCACCTCTGACCCATAACAGGCACATGCTATCAATTTTCAAGCCATGCTCTCCTACAGTACCAGCACTTCCATCTACTATATGCCTGGAAATACTTAATAAGATCAAAGCCTTTTTTCCTGCTACAAGAACAAAGAGAAATGTTGTAATAGAGTGATCTGTGTTCTAGAAAGAATAAAATCAAAACTCCATGCAAGTTATATTCCCCTTGCTTCAGGGGTACTGTATAGTTAATTTTACTTAAGTCTTATATATATCTTCACATAAAACTTCAAACAGATTGTTTTAGCCTAGGAGCAGACATGAAAGAAAAATCATTTCATATTTGAAAGACAGCTGGCATTCATACCAAAGGAAATGAAATAGAGACCAAGCAATCTTCCTCATTCCCCTAACCTCTCCTCCAGTACCTTTGCTGTTATTCAAGAAGCTTGTACACAGTGTCTTTAATGAATATAAAGAGTCATAGTTTAATTATCATTGAGCAAAAATCTTGTCAAAAAGTTTACTAATGGAGGCAGAGCTCACCCAGGCCCACGGGAGGAGAAGCAGCAGCAAAAAACCCAAACAACCCACAAAAAAAGACCAACAGCAGCATCTCCCTTCTTCCCAGCTGCTGTTCTAACAGAAGAAAGCCAAAACCAGATCCAGTATAGACAGACTGGAAAAAGCACACGGTTAAATTCACCGTCGTACGCTAATTTTTATCCACAAAAATCAGAACCGATTTCATAGGAACTTAAAAACTGCATCACCCAGCAAGCAGAATATCCCGTTCAACTCCCAGAAAGTTATAATACAGACAAGAGATCTTTTTCTTTTTTTTTTCCCCAGAATCTGCATTTTGTTCCGCTCCAACAGCTGCACCGGTATCTCGATTATTTCAAAACCCCGCAAGTGAAACGACTCTGTCAGCTGGAGCA
>NW_010114431.1:0-23972 GCF_000699245.1 Pterocles gutturalis
CGTGGGAGAGAAGGGCGCGGGCCTTCCGGGGCGGGAGCAGCGCCCTGCCTGAGCCGCCATCGCCACCTAGCGACAGGGGACACGGGCCCGCCCCGGTGCCACCGCCGAGGGGCTGGTGCCGGTAAAGCGTGGGGAGAGAGATGGGTACGGTAGGGACACCTTATCGGGAAGTGTAGCGATATGACAAGGGGGAACGGTTTTCAACTGAAAGAGGGCAGATTTAGGTTGGATATTAGGAATAAATATTTCACTGTGAGGGTGGTGAGACACTGGAACTGGTTGCCCAGAGCAGCTGTGGATGCCCCATCCCTGGAGGTGTTCAAGGCCAGGCTGGATGAGGCTTTGAGCAACCTGGTCTAGTGGAGGGTGTCCCTGCCCATGGCAGGGGGGCTGAAACTCAATGATCTTTGAGGTCCCTTCCAACCCAAACCATTCTATGATTCTGTGGTTCTATAAATGCAACACCAGTACCCACTTGGCCACTTACAAGGAGGGACATGGTTACAGAAAGGACTGGTAAAAAAGGGATTTCCTTCCTGCTGCAGGGAGAGAAGGAGGCTGGGAAGGGACACCAGCAGCTGGGCACTGGCTGTGTTGCGTGTCCTGGTGTGGAAGTCCTGTTCCCAACAAAGAGCAACCCCCTGTACTTCTAGGAACATCCCCAGCTCCCAAGGGAGGGGAAGGACTTGATTTATCATGTCTGTTCAAATAAATACAAGTGGGAGAGGGTAAGAGATGTCTGTCAGCACATCCACCCACCTGTGAAATAAATCAGTGCTTGAGATGTAACTATTTGGCAAGCAAAGTCTGTCCAGTGTGTCATGGGCCTGATTTAAAAGAAAACTAAACAAACTTGATCTTGACTCTGAGACTTGAAAGCAATTGCAGATTACAGAGGAACCTCTTAGAGCTGAGCTTCAAGTGCCTAAAAATAGCTTTTTTTCCCCTTTCTGTTTATTTATTTGTATTTTTTTGAAGAACATAAAGCCAGCTGTAATGCCCATGGCAGGTACCATAAAACTAGTCTGAAAGGCTCTGCCTATGTTAACCAGCAGGCTGGATTGCTAGAAGAGGCCCTGCAGAGGAAGAAGTCAATGCTGAGGGCATCCTGTACTCATCTTGGTGGGTTTTGTTTTTTTCATCTGGGGTGGGGTCTCACGAGAGTGGAGTAGAGGGGGAGAATCACCTCCCTCGACCTGCTGGTTAGTTTCTCTGCAGCTTGTTTCAAAAACTCTCAACTACAAAAAGGGACTTTTTAGTGTTGTAAGAAAAGGAGCTGCTGCTCAGCCACTCTTGCGGGCCCAGCAGCCATCCCTGCCTGCAGCAGAGTCCGAGGAGGAGAGGGGGTTCGCTCCTTCCCACCCACAGCCCTCAGGAGACCCTGCAACCCAGCACCAGTGAGTTGGACTCCCAGGAAGGTGGCCAAACAGGGATCTCGCTTGCCAGCCGCGCTGGAGTGGGTGCTTCATTCCCAGATTATGGGGCAGGTTTTGCTCCACGCTTGCAGGTAAGAGCTACCTCTGTGCCTGCATGTGTGAAGCAACTGAATTTGTGGTCACAGCCCTGAGCCCCAGAACTACTCTAAAAAAAGAGGAGGGATGGGGATCCCCTTGCTCTGCAGCTCCAATGAGGTGGTATTGCCACCCTGGTTTGCTGGCATCTTTTTGCAAAGACTATGTTGTACTATAGAAAGCCCTGTTACACAGCAATGTAGTTTTGTGTTTTTTCCTGCATATATGCTAATTTTATTGTGATACTCATAAACCGTCCAGTGAGGTGGCAGCTTTGGGCACTGTTGCAAAGGAGCTCAGTGGGTTTGGTCAAATGTCAGCGTTGCTTCTCTGACTGCCCACAAGGAATTCAAACTGCCCCTTGGCAGAAGCTTACCAGCAAAACTGCTACGTCAGGAGCCTAACAAGTGGGGAAAATAAAGTACTCTCTTAGTAGGTCCATGATAGACAGGCAAAATGGTATTAATAATACTATAATTACATTTAAACATATGGTAAATATATAAAGTATATGTTAATTTTCTCAGTTTCAAGTACTACTTTACTCCTAGTGCTCTCTGCTTCTGCCAGCCATTTGACCTGCTGTAACATCCCAGCTCCATACCTGTGAGTGCTTGTTTGTTGTGATTCATCCTCTCAAATGGATACAATCCTGGCATTCCTTGTTTTCGTGAACTGTGTCAGACAAAACATGTCCCAGTCTTCCCAAAGCTACCTTTACAATATCAGCCTTAACAAAACTCCTGATTCATGCCAGTGTGAGAGAAAAATCAGGTCCATGTTATCTCCTTTTTTGCATGTCACAAAAGTGCCTTTTCATCCGTATTTGTTTTAAAGGACTCATCTTGCCCTCAGATGCAAGTAGGAAACATTCCTGGAGGACCCCTCTGTGGCTCCAGGAGCCGTGGGAGGTGCTCTGGCTCCCGGGCACCACACCACTGAGGTGCGGGTCCCCCCCAGGGCTGTGTAGCACCTGGCAATCCCAAGATGATCACAGGTGGCTTTTGGTGCCTCAGTGTGAGCAACTGAGCAACTGAACTGAGACCAAGAACCCTAAGTGGAACAAGGCAGGACTTTCAGACCCATGCCACTGGACTCATAGGTTGTCCTCTGAGCTTCTAGCCAACCTGCTAGACTTTGGTTTAAAAATCTCAAAATGAGCACTTTCTGTGCCTTTCTGTTTCTTAAGGCACAAAGATCTCTGTGGTCCCTGTTCGAAACATCCTTGTCAGTGCCGGTGCTCTCTGGTGACCCGTTTTGGGCTTTGACTATGGAGTGTAAGTTTTTCAATCAAAAACCTGATTTCAACCACTTAGCTCCTTGAAATAGACCCCAGGATGCTCAGTCAGGCACCTCAGCCCCTGACCAGCATGGGGGCATTGGTGTCTCAGGGCAGTGGGAGGGACAGGCATCCCCCAGCCAGGGGGCAAGCAGAGACAAGCACCGCAATAGGAGTCACCTGTCCTGAAGCTCGTGACACGCCACCCTTGGCTCCATGTTGGAGCTGGTTGAAGTCAGCCTCAATCAATGGTTAAACTGCAGGAGAAAATAAGGCAAGAGACAGAGCAGGGGTGAGAGGCATGGTGGTACGTGGGGCTCAGGTGCTGGGAGCGGCTGTGGTTTCATAGCAGGGATGGCTCAGCATATAGGCTCTGGGCTACCAAGTTGTTGAAGGAGCTCCTTCAAAGCTGTATCTATAACATAGGATGTGGTCATTGTGTTTACCTCTTCTGTTCCCTTCAGGTTCTTGACTTGGTCCTAATGGCTGCAATTCTTTATACCAATATTTCCCCTGGGCTTGTGCAGAGATGCCCTGCTAAATTTTGTCTGCAATATGACGGTAATATTTTTCCAGATTTGTGGAGTTTCTGTGGGATTCTGGTTAGTATTACAAAGTCTGTGTGCTACATGGCCTCTGAACCACCTGTGCTTGCAGTTTTTAAAGTGCTCATCACCTTGGCATGCCTGCCTTTTGTGTATATTGACAACTATTTCTTTGGTCCACTCTGCTGACCTGCTTTGTAGTTCCAGTCAGCCACTTCTTGTTCAGTTTTCCACCTGTCATAATTGTTAAGGTATTAATTGTGTTTCCTATTAATGATATATTATTTAATTTTAATAACTACCTTTAATAAGCCAGTGAACTGCAGCAAGCTGTTAGCCAGCTGCTTCTTTTCCCAATTAGTGATACAGCCTTTTGGCTTGCAAATAAGGCTGTCAAAAAACTCTTAGGTTGGTGTCCAGACTCTGGATGCCTTTGCTGCCGTGTCCTAGCAAGAGGGACATCACCCATGTGGGCTGCAGGCGCCTGGGCAAGCTGGGCGGCACAAAGTGTGGCAGCCAGGGAGGCTTTCACAGCTAACGAGATCCAAGAGGAACCGGGCTAGATCCTGGGATTTAGTACTCTGCGTGAGCTGGAACTGGTAGTTCCTCCTGGCTCTTCCTCACAGCAGCCTGAAATGGGTGCGTTTATTCTCCGGTGCCCTGAATGTCTCTGGTACTCAACATGCAGTTTTGTGACGAGCAGTTGAGGAATACCAGGTAGATGGAGAAAAACCAAGAAAACAGATCAAACCAAAGCAGATAGCTGTCAACTCAGCCTGACAGCTTCTTACTATAGAGTTGCCCAATGTAAGCCTGGCACGATGAACGAAGAGGAATGAATGTTTCCTAAAGAGATCCAGCGAGAGTAAACTAATTGGACTAAATATCCTGAAGATACCTGGGCCACCTCCACCATCTACCTCCTCCCTTCTCACGCAGGTTGAGAGGGCAGCGACACCCAACAGTGCTTCTGTCATTAGGTTAGTGGGGGCGAGGGGTTGACATGAGGTCACATGCACCATCAAAGCGCCACGACCTGTCCCAGATGAACTTCTACCAAATAATTCCCAAATACGCAGTTTAATTTCACTGGGCTGAAGCATTCATCGAGCAGTGGGAAAACCAGCTGTAAGCCTTCTCCACCCCCACCACCAGCCAGTGCTGGCCCCACCAGGGAGCAGCGGGCAGAGAGGCTGGGCCAGGGCAGTGAGGACCGACAGAGACCCAGCCCAGCCCAGCCGCTCCCTGCCCAAGCCACACCACCCTCCCCCCATCCTGGCAGGTGGGAAAGGGAGACGAGCTTCTGCCAGCCCCAAGGACAACGGCGGCACCTGCGGGGGCCCACGCACCTTAAGAAGAGGCACCGGAAAGTATATTTTCTTCATTAGGTTTCAACAATAGTGGTACACCTCATTTGACTGGGGATTTGGTGGGGGCTTTTTGGGACAGCACAGTAGCACTCAGTAGGTAACCGCCTTGAGGAAAAATATTAAGGCATTGTAAGAAGTTTAACAGACATGAATCCTTTCCTATAAAACCAGGCATTGAAATGGATATCAAAGACCTGCCATCCCTGCCTTTCACTTCTGCAGGCTTTCCTGTAAAGGTACGTTTCAACCAAATTAGGGATTTAATCCCCTGCACCCCACTACTACAGAAAATGAGCTGAAAAATGGGGAGCAGAAACACAAGCTGAAGTGCACTAGTTGCCGATGACTGTGTCCCTCAGAACACCACATGATCTCAGCACTGACATCAAATAGACTAAACATTCATTAACAGGAAAATATTTTTAATTTTATTTTTTCACGTTATTATCAAGTACACAATTACAATAATGTCACACATCCCTATATGATTCTATGTATTTTGTTTTTTTCTTTTGTCTTTTTTACAAAGTGTACAGAGGGAAGGACGTATACAATATTTAACAGGGTATTTTCTACAGAACAATAATTTATATTATGTCCTTGTAAAAATCTGTACCTTTTTTAAACATTGAACTGAAACATCCATTTTATAGCATTTGCTAAGCAAATTATTTAAGAATTAAAACTAACCTGTAACTAATGTCAGTACATTAACAATAACTATAATTTCATTTTCTCTTTATACAGACAAATACATTTTACAAAATCCACTTGACCAAACCCTTAATTATTAAAAAAAAAAAAGTTTCAACATTGTGCTTTAAAAAAAAAAGTGTGTATGATTCCAGGCTACGTAAGAGAAATAAAATGTGTAAAATTGTGTTCTTTGTCTTTCAGCTTATTTAAAAAAATAAAGTTCAAAATGGCTAAAATCCTCGGCAATGCTATGGGAATTTATGCAGATTTTGTACACTTTCAGGTTTCCAGTTAGAAAATGCTTGAACTTAAGAGGGGGGGGAAAAAAAAGTTTCAGGAGGGGTACTCTACAAGACACGAATGGAAAATCTCTACTGGGTTTTACTGCATTTGATTTGGCAATCAGTAGGCAACAGACAGACAGCTACAGCCAAGTAGGAAATCCACTGACTTCACCGGGGATTTCAATGAAGGCACGGTGCAGCACAGCTAGGTATTACACACTAAAGGTTCACGGCCCGTTAGTAGCAATATTATACAAGAGCATACTGGACAAGTCTGGGGGCACTGTCAAACAGGCATCAAAAGAAAAAAACATCATACAATAAAGGTAGTGACATGGCATTCTACTCTCCTGAACTGCAAACTAAACACAAATATATGAAACAGAAGGGCTGAGCAGTAGGAGCACAGCTCGGTAACAAAACAAAATACCGAAAGGCCTAGAAGATACACATCTGAAAGAAAAACCTTTGCCCTTTTACCACCCCAAGCCTGAAGTCATCACTAAAATTCCTGTTCAATTTCAGTAGGAAGTCTACCTGCCTAAAAACCAGAGTCAACACTGGGCCACAGGCTCTGAACCCCTGCTATTAGTGAATTGCTGGTTACAAATCTATCCTAATCCAGCAGGCAGCCAGGTCCAAATTCTGCAATCCACCATCAAACAGTGGCTTTGGTGAGAATTTGAGCAATGGGAGTGGGGCCGGGTCCTAAAATCTGGCAGGTAATTAAATGGTTTGGGTTTTCTGCTCTACAGTTATTGTTAAGGTACGTGACTTGGTGCTTTGTACATTTACACTGCAATTACTAAATGATATGGTGCTACTTTTTAATAGTCTTCAGGTGGCAAAATTGCATATAATAATTGTAATGTTCTCCCAACTGTTTATAAACAGATTAAAAGAACTGGGTTAATTCTGGATACTGTACTAATTAACAAACAGCAGTTTAACACAGCTGCTAATGGCTCAGGAAAAACACTCAATTTAGAAACAGTTCTGCTACCACCATAAGTTACTTTTCTTATTAAGGATATCTACATTAAAACACCTCTACTCCTTATGAACACATCTGCTCCACTCCATCCCCCCTGAAGCTCTCACTGTAAATATCTTGTTTCCAAAATTGAGGCACCTTTTGGTCTTAAATTTTATTCTAAACAACTCACAACAAAAATGTGGCTCGAACCACAAACTGTTCTTTCAAAGAAATACTAATATACAAAAAAAGCACTAAGTTTGAGGTACGTTTACCGGCACGTACAGATAGTTGTGATCTATTAACTCTGCAAATGGAACAACAGTATTTTATCTTTCCGACATTAAGACAGCAGTAAACTGAAAAAAAAACCACCCCAACTCATTTTGTAACAGGCAAAACCTTTCAAAGACAAAGAAGCACAGAACAATAAACATAATATTTGAGCATACTTTTAAATTCGACAAAGAAAGATAACAAATGCCCCAAACCAGTTTTTAAAAAATTTTATCTCTGAAACCTGAATTAAAACACAGAATAATTTTCCACAATAAAGATGTGTAACTCTTTGAATGGAAAGCAGTTAACCTGCAACAAAGTCTGTATAGTCAAAACAAGACAATCAGGTGGGCCCTAGTGACTTTATCTTCAGCATCACAATTCCCCATTTCATATACACCTCTGATAATTTTATCAAGAGAGATTTCATATTTTTAAAATTAATGACAAAACTGCATTGACATGGATACTGTGAGTATCAACGAGGTCAGTAAGATAAATATACTTAAATATACTATTACGGTTGAAAAATTCAGTAAGAGACAGGGTTTACTTTATTAAATGCAACTTTATTGTTGCCATCTTTTCTTAATTTATTAAACAAACTGAATAGAATTCAGAACACGCTATTGAACAAAAGGTATAAAAGTCAACTAGAAGCAATAATCCTATTTTTATACAGCAACAAATCAAATGCACAGTATGTTTTTTTCGTTGTTTTTTTTTTTGTGTGTGATCGCAGGTGATTGGCTTTAAAATAAGCTAACTGCCTGAAAGGCAAAATTCCTTTTTAATTCCAGCCATAAGTCTGTGAAAGGGACTTTAAGGCAGCCCAACATCTTTATGATGCCGCATAATGTGCTGGTTCTTCTCTGAAGGCCTTCGGAAACCTTTCTTGCAGTACTCACAGCGGTGAGGGTAGTCTTTTGTATGAATGGAAATAACATGCCGTTTGAAGCCTGAGGCATCTGTAGTGCTATACTCACAGTACTCACACTGATAAACCTTCCTGCCACCGTGTGTTTTCATGTGTTTTTTCAGCTCGTTCTGTTGCCTGAAGCCCTTTCTACATCTCTTGCACCTGAATGGAAGATCCTTTGTGTGGACTGAGAGTATGTGGCGACTCAGAATGAACGGGTCTGCAATCTTAAAGTCACAATGTCTGCATTGGTGCAATTTTTTACCCTTGTGAGCTGCCACATGTTTTTTCAGTTCTGAAGGCCTATGAAAACCTTTATCACACATATCACACTTATGAGGATAGTCTTTTGTGTGGACTGAAATTATGTGTCGTTTCAGATCACTTGAGTTTGAGCTCTTATGGTCACAATGCAAACACTGATGTGTTTTACTTTCTTGATGCATAAGCGTATGCTGCTGTAGCTCTTTGGTATCTGAAAAAGTCTGGAAACAAATATCGCACTTGAGTGGCGTTTCCTTACTGTGTTTAGTCTTTACATGAGTTTTCAAGTTGGAAGAGTCGGCAGATCGGTATTCACAATATTGGCACTGGTATGGTTTTTCACCAGTGTGGATTCGCATGTGCTTCTTGAGCTCTGACGGATGGCGAAATCCTTTGCCACACTCCACACAAATATGAGGAAAGTTCTTGCTGTGGACAGCTAAAAGGTGATGACTCAGTAATCCTTGTTCTGCTGTCTCATAGTCGCAGAATTTGCACTTGTGCATTTTATTAACTCCTTTGTCCCTGTGCACCATCTTGTGAGTAAATAAAGTTCCTGCATGAGAGAAGCTTTTCCCACACTCATCGCACTCAATAAGCTTTTCTGTTTTGTTGGTCAGCTTATGACTCTCCAAGTGGTTATGTAAACTTATTTTTTTATTCGTAGTGTAGTCACAGTCTGTGCATCTGTATTTCTTTTTAGTAAGAAGGTGCTCCGGGTGGTTTTTCATGTGCCTTTTCAAGAAACCTCTAGACTTAAATTTCTTTCCACAAATCATGCAGGGGTAGACTGTCAACGGATGACCATCAGGGCCAATGATTATTGCTGAAAAACAACAAAAAGCCCTTCCTCAATATTATACAACATTACACTTCAATAAATGTCATATTTCAACCTTATCAATAAGCTGAATTATTAAATAAGATCAGAGTCAGACACATACACTATATAATCAAAACAAGTTTGTTACTGGGTTAGGCAGAAGAAATTGAGGGAATTACTACTGTCATTCATTATTATCAGTAGTATTAGTATCAGGAGAAAGGAAATACTCTTTTTTTGATGGAGGCAACCGAAGCATCACCCAACTGATCTTCACCTCAAGTAATTCTACTTTGAAGAATTATGACTAAGTTCACACATCAAATACACGCAGAAACCAACGCTGGTGCAAAGAACAGCAGACAATTTGTCAAACTGAGTATTACATAGTGAGAATAGCACACGATCTTCTTTGACTTTCCATGAATCTGTAGATAATCTGGCAGTTTCATCACCTACTGCTGACTACAATTCACATGTCCCCCACCTAACACCTCCTTCTTCTGCCACCTGTCACAGTTACAATCTGAAGAGGTATCAAGCAGGAATCAATGAGAACACATTTCACATATGGACACCTCAGAGCTGTGGAACTTATTTGCACTCATCCATCAGCCTGATTTGTTTACTCTGAATTTGCCTAGGCATGCTAAAAAGCTGTCTTTTCCAAAAATGCTTTAGAAGGAGAACTTAGTAAGTAGCTGGAAATAGAAAAAGCAAACTTTAAGATTAAAATTTGCCTGGTTTACTAATTCAGTGCTAGACAAAACAGAACTCCTACAGTTAAGTCACAATTTGGAAAGAAACTTTTAGTATCATTTAATGCAAGGCTACTAAAGAAAAGAGTCATGTGCTTTTACAACTTTATCAGATCAAATAAATCATTCAGACCATAACACAGTAAGAGCAGAAACCAAAAAATGCCAAAACAGTGCATCTGTTCTTACAGATGTAATTAAGAACACTGTCATGAACATTAAGGCATTTTATTTCACAATTAAAACAGAAAAGGGTATAGAAGTTACACTACCTACTGTAACATATCATGTTCAGATTTTCCAGTTACTTATCGAGCTGATATAATGAAATGTATTGGTTTGTATATTTTCAATAAAGACAAAAAAAGGTTTTTAAAAAGTACTATTACAGAACACTGTTCATCTAACATCACCTTTAAAAAAGGTTACATTAAACATTAGAATTGGTTCGGTATATAGGTGTTTTACCTTTTGCTATTATACTGATTTTTTCTATGTCAGAGATGTTTTCCTTTAAAACAGCCCCCACAATCCCAACCAGCTAGGTATTTATAAAATAAAATACGCACTCATTTATGATGTAGAAGTGGTATCAACAAAGTAATTCCCTAAATAATCACTATTTTTCACAAGACATTGCACGCCCTACCAACGAAGTACATCTGTTCATGGGTAAGAGCCTAGAGGAATGAGAGTGCAACCAGCCACCAGATACTCACCTGTCTGATACTGCCTGGACTCAGGTCTCCTTTTCTTCTTTGGTTTTTGCTTAGCCAGTCTCCCAAGTCCAGCTGACTCATCTATGTGCAAAAGAGCACTTGCTGTGCCATTCCGACTTTCAATGCCATCATTATTATTACCTACAAAGAGAAGTTAAAAAGTTAGCTACTGTCATCACTCCACAGAGTATTCCAGCAACAAACTCTACAATGATAATAAAATAAATGATAAAATTATTATCTGGACATTTAGTCAAACCATAATAATGTACAGGATGAGCTGCAAAACTTCTCTGTATGTGACTCATGAATTAGATTTGGTGTTATGAACCTGGAAGCACTAGCTTTGTTAAACTAATTTTACAGGAGTACACAGTTAACAGGAATTAATGATTTTCCATTTCACAAAGAGTCCTCCTTTAAATGCACTATTTTTTTGCATTTCTTTGATTGCTAATTACGCCACAAATGTTTAACAACAGTAAACAACAGCACAGCACAGTATTTTCTGTGTCCCATTTTCTTCTCAGTCCTGAAATACATTAATGTGTGAGCTCATGACTTCCATTCACTTCTGGACTTCTGAATTCACCTGACTGAAGTTTCTCACACACCAAGTTTCAGATCAAAGAGTTGTCCTGAACAGCCCATAAACCTGCACACAGTATACACTACTTACTATTTGCACACCTGATGCTTTAACACATACAAATTCTTCCTACTGGGAACAAAGAGCATGCTCAGTATTGTATAAGAGAAAGAAGGAAACAATCTTTGCCTCACCAAGCTTTGTGTTTAATGCACAAATAGTATCACTGGATGTAAAACAAACATGAAAATTACAGTAGGTATTCGTATTTATTTGCAATCAGTTTAACATTGGTGATTTAAGGGCACAAGTAGACTTCAATAATAAATTTCGTGGTTAAGTATTTACTTGAATCAATAGAAGGCAACAGTTCCTAGTGAAAGCAAAGCAAACAAACAAGACAGGAAGATTAACATGGAAGAAAGTGCAAGATGCTCAATAGCTGCTCCCTTTATAGAGTGCCAAGAATGAATATTCACGATACATGTAAGAAGACTCACAGCCAGGAACAGGCATGTGCAGAGCCTGAAGATTCTAATCTATATGCTAGCTCAAGTGTTGGAACAGCAAATATGGCAAGTGACAAACACTGAAAACAAAAACCCATTTCACATCTTACACATAGAAAGTTTGCAACAGGTGCATGAAGAGTCCTGCTAGAGCATAACACAAAAGAGGTCCCAAACATTTTCTAATACTACAATAAAACTGAAAAAAAACTTGGTGGAATGTAAAGTACAGTCTGACTGGGCTTTGCTACAATACAGCAACAAAACAAATTTAACATTGTAAAAAGCCATTGTTATCAGCTCTTAAACCCTCTTTAAGTGGAGAAGAGTTCTGAGAAATGCCGATGACAAACCTCTGCCTTCACGCTTCATTATTTCTTCCATTCCCTGCCACATCTCACCTGCATGCTAGGTTGCCTACTGCTGACAATACAAAAAATCCCGTTTCCCTCATTCTTAAATATTCCTTTCAATTCAATGTCTCTGTTCTTAATACACTCTGCTCAATTTTCTGCTCCTCCAAAATCACGGAATGTTCAGTCTACAACTGTTGTTTCGAGTTCATTTAATTTCATTTTTAATTCCTGCTCAACCTTGCTTCTGTCCTTTCCTCTCTGCTGAAACTGTGCTCACCAGTATATGGCCAAAGATGAGGCTCTGGGTGTACGACCATCCATCTCCTAAGCAACTTTCAGCACACGCTGCTCCCTGAAACCTTGCCCTCCCTCCTGATTCCAGACCAATCGCATCCTCAGCATTTCCCTGTCATTTGTCTGCTGGCACTATCACCACAATCCACATCATGCAGACATATAACCTAAGCTTTGTCCTCTACTCCAATATTTCTTCTGCTTTGTTTACTCAGAGTACGTTTAGAAGGAGAACGAGGAAATATGGAAACATTTCTAAAATGAGATTTTGGACTACCAGCTTACGTAAGTTTTGGAAATCAATCTGTGCACCAGTTGGTCTCAGATACTAACGTTCAAGAAACAGAATTCTGCATGCTAGCAATATTCTCAAGGTTCTGCTATAATTTTAAGATATCTCCCTCCAGCTTCTTTTTTTAATTAATCAATTAATTATTTCCATTAGTGAAATCACATATTTATATGTTCCTTCTAGAAAGCATTTAAATCAAGATAGAGGTCAGTGTTGCTTTTTACTGTTACACTGAATCTTACATATTCACATCTGCTTTTTTTTCCTCCCCCAAAATAAAAATATTCAGTTCTATTCCCAAGCCAGCTCTTAACTGTGTCCTAAAACTGTGAAGGAGAGATGTACTTGAGATGCAATTTTTAGGCTGGAAGATCATGTTCTTCCCCTTTTACCTCATCAAAATATGAAGGAAAATGCCTGTTAAAATAGGAATAATAAGAAGTCTGTTTTACATCTTCCCTCTTTTTCTCTTTTTTTAATGTTAAGGCTCATTATGCCAAGAAACTATTCTTAGATTAAAACTTTAAAACAAACACAAAAGCACAAATACTCCACTACCCTCCAAAAACAATCCCCAACATTTTCCTATAGACAGTGTCACCAGGAGGAATTCTTTGAGAATCACCTACCATAAGCTGCTGCCCAAGCTATGGGCATGAAAGTTTTAATTTCAGTGTCATCAATTTGCTGTTCATGGGCCACTGCTGCATCCTCCTCTCCTACAATGACTTCCATATAAACCTCATCAGCTATTTCTGCAACATCTAAGAGAAAAAGAAGTAAAAAAAAATTAACAGGAACACTGCACTGCTGAAAGTGAAAAGCCCTGTTCCCAAATGAAAGCCACCTACTTACTTAAGTCTTCATCTTCATGCTGAGAATCGTTTACAGTCATGTAAACCATTTTCTCCCTTGGAATACGAATACTGCTATTTTGATCAAGTAATCCAACTGTGTGGTCATTTTCTGGCTCGCTCTCCACAATGTCTACTGTGCCCCCTAAATAGGAAGACCAGAGCAAAATATTTAAATACACTTTGTTCAAATTCTATGCTAAACCACAGAAAACTGAAAGTTTGTCACTAACATTAGACCCACAGCTCTTTACAAATGACTTGAGAGAAATCACAGTATCTAATTACGCAAAAATTTCAAATGTCAGGTTGGAGTATTCTAAAATGAGTGTATTTTACCTAAATCATCTTCTCCAGGATCTGCTTTGAATATATAGACCTTGATGACTTCTGGACAAATGCCATCCACTTTACAAGAGCCACTTTCTGGCTCTGCTTCCATGGTCATTTCAGCAGAACCTTCATGTTCTATCTTACCAGCATCATCCACTACAAAAACAAGTTATTACAATTATCCAGTCATATACAGATAGACAGATATGAAAGACTTTATAACTTCATTACTCAAATTTGGAAGCAGTTTAAAATTACATTGTGGTAAAGAACCTACCCATAAATATTTTTTTCATGTCCTTGAAAACAACAACAATAAACAGAGAAAAAAATGCAAGCTGTATCTTCTAGTTAAGGAGGAAGTGTGAGAGTGCTGCAGTGATATGACTAGAAGCATGAGCACCACACCAGGCAATGCTAATAGGGAAACAGTGAACTGCAGCAAGATAACGGTAGGAAGAAACTGCACATTAGTACTGACATTAGTACTTACTCTGTGGCATAATTTCACTTATTCTCAGTTTTAATTTCTTTCTCCTTTACAACTAGTAAATTATTAACAGGTTTTTTTTCCAAAAGCATTATCTGTTCCTCAACCCTGTCTCTACTGCAAGCCAGTCAGACCCGGTTCCTTGCAAAGCAGTGTTAACAATGCTGCTTCAGCTGACCAGAGAGGAAACCTAAATGAAAGCTCAGGAAGAAAACCCTCCACTTTTCTCATTCACTCAGCAGCTGAGGGATCGAGCACAGTGTCAAAGCACTGCCCTGATGCTACAGCACTGGAGAACCTATTCAACTAATTGTTCACAGTGCCCTTACTGAGCAGGACCTGCACTGCATTTTATGCTGTAGCTCTATATACTCCCCTTACTATCATTTCAAATTCTGCTCTCTTCCTTTCAGAAGTGCACTGACATTACGTCTCAGTCTGAATTGCCACAACTTGCCTAGGCCTCCCACATAAACATGGCTAACAGCCAGCTTTATGAGAAACATGTTTCTGATTTTTAAGACATACTCTACATAGGCGCACACACACACACTCTCTCTTTCTCTCTCTCTCTACTTTACCACTCATGGGTTTTCAAGAAATAAATACTAAATATGTGTTCACAAAAATCAAATCCAGCATCTCAAGACCTTCAGAGAACATCCCGATTTCAGAAGCCTCAGAAGCTTCTCCAGTGTTGAGACTGTTAACATGACAGCATACTTTTGTAATTTGTGGCTTTATTGTTGATAGAGTCACTTCTGGAGGCTGACGTGGCTCCCTCAGAGCCATGCATAACTTCAACTCACGATAAGAAGACATGAAACTTATACTAAAGCAAGTATAAGAACTGTCCCATAAATGCTGTAGAATTTTTAACTATCATGCCTAGCACATACAAAATATTTAATAAAGTATGCTCATTTTACTGGCACCCATTAAACTACCCTCATAACTAAATCATAGCTTTACTACTCAGTAACTGCAACTCTTCCATTTACTTTGACATCTACCTAAAAAAGCTCAAAAGATTATTACTACAGTATGTATATTCAGTTATTGAGCAGATTTTAATAAATTCTTTGGCATATGCATGAAACATCAAACACTGCTGGAACACTGACAAAAAGAAAACTTGCTTTCATTCCTACACTAGATTTATGTAGTTGTTCTCCTTTAACTCGGCTATTTCCAGTGTCATGCACGTGTACTTGGAAGGCTTTCAAATCAGTGTAGACTGATTTTACACTGCTGAAGCCAAAAGGGAAGTCTGCCACCAAGCTCAACTGATGCTGGAACATACTCAAGGAAGGAAAAATATGGCAGAGGCAATCATAGAGAAAACCAGCCTACATGTACCAGGTGAAACAGGCTGGTTTCTTTTAACCAAAGTGTTTTCCTTCCATACGTACATGGAAGTATCCATTGAGAACATTCACACAACAGAATTCTTAAAAATATGCTCCATTTACTCTTTGAAATAAGTTCTCCAAGGTTCAAAGTCATCTTCTAAACAACACGATTAAAAAAAATAGTTTATATTATAGTTTGCTTATTCCTGATTTCCCTCTATATTCACAAGTGTTTTCAAACTGTAACAACTGGTTTAAATATTTTTTAACAGCACCATTAAACTGTAAGGAAACTAGTATATAGCAACAGTAGGCCAACTTTTCTCATGCAAAAGGAAAAAATTTAACTCCTGACAGGTGGTAACACTTGAAAAACTAAAGTCCCTGAAGGGCTTGAAAAGTTATAGTATTTGCATTACAGCAGCAAACTGGTAAGAGGAAGAAAAGTAGGGTAAAAAGAAAAAGGTAGGAAAAAACATAAAAATCAGAAGAGACAAACAAGGCAAGAGAGAACAGGTATCTATTGCACAAAGCACCATTTCCATGGAATTTTGTCTTACGGTTACATAAGCATTTATCTATACAGATTCACTGATGCTCTGGCAGCATTTATGAAATTTGATTTCTGTTTAACACTTTCCCTATGTTTCTGCATTCTCCATGTATCTCAGTCTCACAATCAAGAGAAAATGATATTCATAAATACTTGACTGATCAATGTTCGAAGTTGGAACTCTGATGATGTTTGAATTTTTCATTCAAATTCACAGCCCATCAAGCAATCCTAGAAATACCATGCATGACTGATCTTCTCTCACATTGTTCTGCTTTTAAATTACAAAAAAAACCCCAAAACATGGAAGTACTTAAAAGTATTAGTTAAGCTTATAAGAGACTACTTCCTTTCAAGTAGAGATGCTGGGCAGTTACTAAACTAATCACAAGTCACATGCTAGAAAAAAGTTCAGACTAGCATTATTCCAATGTTGTCATACCTCGTTCCTCCATTTAATTACACATTAACTGAACCCTAAAAACTTTAAATGTATTATTTTTTTTCCCCTCTACTAGCTGGTACCTTTACTTCAGTAAACAAGTGGATTCAGAATAATTCTCCAATTCAGAAAAAGAAAGAGAGAAAAACTATAAGACACAACATTATTTTAAGTAAATTGCAAGAATGCATTCTATGGTTAGTTTGCTGACATTCTTCACCGGCTCCACTGATTAGAGGAGCCTGCTCTTTGCATACTATGAGCTGCAAGAAACAACTAAAAACCATATGTGTTTCTCCAATGTTGCAATAATTGCTTCCATATCAAGATAATGCTTGAATTTTTATTAAAAGCACAAACAGGCGAGAAAGGTGTCACATAACACAAAAGATGTGGCAGATTTAAAGCCTGTCTAGTTATTATTTACATTGCAAGGAAAACAACAAAAAGAGACCAAAAGATAAAAAAAAGGAATAAAGAGTAAAGTGAAGCAATAAAAGATGAAGGCAACATTAAGAACAGATTGTTTGTTAAACGTGTCCTATCACGATGACAGCATTTGTCTCCTAGAAAATATTACATCTAATTAAAAAAAATCAAATAATGTCATAAACTATGATGTCCAACCAATAATCATCTCCTGTATCATTACCTTCCTACTAAAATATGTCCAATGGCATTTCTGGGACATAAAAAAACTCCTGTGCATTGATAATAAAAACAACATTTAAAATACAGCTGAGGTCAGTTTCCCCCAAAAGGAACATAAATGCTAGCCCAAGATCCTGCTTACTGCATTTACTTAAATGGTACATCTTTTGTTCAACTATGACACATATATTTTCCCCGGTAAGTTGTTTTAGCTTTTAAAATCAAATATTTAATGCATCAGCAGATACATACTTTGTAGCCTTCCAGTCTTTTACTCCTAACTAGAAAAATGCAAATATCTGAACTGTATCAATTTTTTTATGGTTTCCATAGCTTTTACATTTATTCTTTCCTACCATTTCTCCTCTATATGGGATTAATGAGGAAACTAAAAATAATTGTAAAAGATAAAATTCACCTAGGCACTAAGAAACCTTCTATCTTTTTCAAGTACACGCTGCTCATTGCCGAAATAACACACCAAAACAATTCTTACAAACATTCTAAGAAAAAGTCTGTCTCTAAACCAATTTAACAGATCTTAAAATCTGTCTATGGAGCAATTAGACAAGAATCATCTGGTTTGTCAGCCTTTATGTTCCCCAATGAATCTCTTTGCTGCTAAAAAGAGGACTATCATGGGATATTGGTGTGCTTACAAAATAAACAACCTTATTTAATCATTCTTAATTAAAAAGGCCACTGCTAACTATTCTGCCTCCTCTAAAAAAGATTAAAAGCTGATTAAATGCTGTACTCCACAGACATAGTTCGGTTAATCTGTGACAGTAACATTTTACTTGTACTTCACTTCATAGCAGAGAATTCCTAGTCCACTGAAGAAGTTATTTTTACTGTCTAGTTATTTCATAAATGGCAAAGCATGTCTCCTAACCTGTGAGAAAACAGAAATCTGTTCTATTTTTATTTTAATGCCACTGCCATTACACATGAGCAACAGCATACCCTATGCATTTGAAGCTCCCCTCAGCGCAGCGACCTAGCATAGGAGAACTTCCTGAGCTCTGAACTGGTATCTAACACTTGTCCTTCTCGTCCTGCTCTCCCCAGCACACAAATCAGACTAAGCTCTGAGGCATCACTCAGCCAAGGGAACTCTCTTCACCTCTCACAGTGACCTCCTGAGCAGTCCTGGCTGCAACAACTGTTGGTGCCATTCCAGTAGTCAGGCAGAAGTGTGGCAGCAAGTTCTACCTCACAGAAAGAAAAACATGATTTCCTGCATCCTGAAGAACCTCCAGGTTCCAGAAAGATGGAGGTATTTATTTATAAAAAAAAAAAAAAAAAAAAAAAAAAGGACAGTCTACTGGATGGCACTAATGAAGGCATAAACTTTATGGCTTTGTTGATCAGAACCATTGCTTTCAACTTAAACAGCTAACAAGGATGAGAAAACATAGGTTTCACCTAGACCTATGAAAAGACGCAGTCGTTATTCTCCCTGTGTGAGTACCCTGGGTTCTGACTCCTGTAATGACAAGTGTTAATTTGGATACAACAAACAAAATACATGTCTCACTCAGAGCAAAGTAAGGATATGGACGGACATAACATATCCACTGTATTTCCAAACATCATGTAACTTCCTAGAACTGTAGCTTAAACTTTGTGAGGCTACCCCTTCCTGTCTCCCAACTCTCCTTATCAAACCTCCTTTGTGACTCACCATTTTTACTCCAATTAAATACGAGTATATTAGAGTACAATTTTTTGTCTTATGGAATGAGTTTGTCCCAGAAGACGTGTCTTACTTTGCCAAACTAAATAAAATCAGACAAAGCAAAAATTTTTATTTCCATCTTACAGACAGGTGTAAGGCAACACTTTCCTTGGTTAGTAAATGCTGGGAGGGGTGAGTTGTTTTGACACACACTAGCGAATCTCACCATTACCGTTTCACTTACAGAGAAATGATTTTCCAATCTTTAAAATTTGCTACCAAATAATTAGTACCAGTGTAAACTAGAACACAATTTGTCCTTTCCTGACCAAACTCATTAACTTGCTTGTTATGGCATATGTGAAAGAAAAACTCATTTATCAAACCTCCTTGAATCCTTTTCAACCTACAAAGTGGTAGAAGTTTGCGTTCTTGAATGAATATCTGATTCTGCTCTGCCTTAAGTGCCCCAAATTGACCATGGACCAAAAATGAAGCTTGAGGGCAAAGATAAAGTATCCAAGAAAAAAGGTGAGTACATCAAAAGGTAAGTAATAATAGAAGCTGTGCCAAGAAACATTATACTGGAAATGAAAAAAAAAAAAAACAAAGGCGTATCAATGCAGAAGCTAAATTAAATCTAAGTGGGAAAAGAAATATTAAAATACTGAGTTTATTGAAGCATTCAAGTCACATAATGAAACTCACATGGACTGTACTCTCTGAAAAGACAAACCAGTCTGAAACCAAGAAAAAAGGTAGAAACACAACATATTGAAAAGTACACATAGATTAGTAATTTCAAAACAGGTATTTCAGCATAAAGCTAAGAAAATTATCCTACTTTAAGAAAACCTGCGTAGACTCAGTTCATTAGGGAAAAAAATTGGAACACTTAAAGAGAGCCACAAGACAGGAAGAAGATAGCAAAAATATTTTGCCAATCACTTCCATTGAAGAACACAGAACGAGAAACCTACAACAGAAAGAACAGAATGTATCATCCTCTGCTTTGCACGTGACTACATAAAAGAAGACAGGCAAAAGCATCCTGAAAAACAGAGTCTAGCTCCCCAATCTGAGAAGCAGCTAAATTTGGCTACTGTAATGGCAGACAAAATTACATTCCAACATCTGCCCCAGCAGTTCAGGGAGGTTTTCCAGAATCAAGCACAAATTTACAGGTTAGGATGAAAAATCAAGAACTAGGCTTATCTTACTACCTTTTAAAAACCACCTAAGTTCAGCTGAAGAACGGAGACAGTCAACAGATCAACAAGCACACATACTGCAGACGCAAAAAAAATTATGGAAATTAATTCAAAGAATGTTTTCTACACTACGAAGAGACTACTTGGCAAGATAGTCTTTACTTGACAGAAAAGCACTAGACTGACTTCACAACCAGAAGAACTTGTTATGCAGGCTTTAACCACAGTAGGTGGTAATAGGGAACTTCCCTTTAGAACTGCAGAACATACTTGAGATTTTAAAGACAAATAGAAAAGATTCAAGTTTTGCAGAAAATTGTTGTTTTAAATGCTAGCTTATTTGAGGTCCTGAATCTAAACAAAGTACATTGCAAGACTATCAAGAGGTATTTAATATTAAATAAGAGCATGAAACTGAAATACATGACTGGAAACGGAGAGTATCCCAGCACAATTGAACAATTAAATTCCTGTGTTTTCTGCCAGTT
This sequence comes from Pterocles gutturalis, assembly GCF_000699245.1. NCBI lineage: Eukaryota > Metazoa > Chordata > Aves > Pterocliformes > Pteroclidae > Pterocles > Pterocles gutturalis. The sequence continues at coordinate 20,519 of NW_010114431.1, forward strand.
ACCACCTGTTGACGACTGGTACATCTAAGAAGACTTCCTATCTGGGTGGGCATTTCAGGGATCCTGTAATATGGCATCTACCAAGACATTCTGTCCTGGCAATGGTTGAATGGGACACATTATCCACCCACCCCTCTCACTTGAATTTACACAGACACAGTTTGCAAAGTGTTTCTGTGAGAGCAGCCCCAGAGGCCTCATTCTGTTGCCCATGCTGCAGGATGGCAACCTGCAGGGGAAGGGCGAGCAGGGAGACTGGAGCCACATCATCTCAAAGAGCTACAGTCAGTGATAAGAAACGGGTAGGGATCACTACCAGAGTCTTTACACAGTCAGGCCTCAATTATCCATAGGTGGATTATTCACTTTGTTGCCTAACAAAGCTGCAGGTGCAGACGCATTTGAGCTGCTTTCATCTGATCTAACTCGCGTCCAGAATCAGAAAGTTGTATCTGTACCATAATGTACAGAGTGCATTTATTAGTTTGGATAAATACTATTTCAAAGAGCAAGACCTCTGATCTATTTCACCTCAGTATGATCTTGCAGCTTAATTTTACAATATTTTGTTTTATCCATATTTTGCATTATCCCATTTCATTGTTTTCCCAGATAATAGAGAATTAACTGTACCTCATATAAACTCAAAACATGGCTGCACAAGGTTACTCAAGGAACTCAAGAGATGATAAATTAAGAAATGCAGTGATCCTAGGTAAGGAGAAGCAACATTAAAATCCATAAGTACAGAATATAAAATTAAAACAAGTCATTATACATTTCAAAAAAAGTGTCTAAAGGGAAAAAAAAGGGAATTAAAAAGTAAAAAAGGAAAAAGAAAAAAGAAAAAAAAAAGAAATAAGTAAATGAAGCAGAAGTATGCCTCATCAATAGTGTCGTTTAAGGCTAAACAAAACTGAAGTGCCTGAGATGGCAATTAAACAAATCAGCCTAACAAAGCTTTTCTATTTCTACAACAAACAAAAAAAAAAGGTCAGCAGTGATACTCTCATGTTTCTAGGTGCTGTACTGAGTAAGCATAATAATAAGTAACTTAGAGTAAGCTCTAGTTGGCACAAATGGATATCCTCAGTAGAAAAAGGATTGATGATATGCTCTGTTTTTCTCCACCCTCTACTTCAAGTCTTTTAAAATACGATTCAAATGGATTGTGCCACTGTTCCTAAGGGAGATTAAGATATTCCTGGTTACTTCTCAGCTATGAGCAGCAATAGCTACTGTTTTTGTTAGCAGCACACCTCTATCCTTTGCTTAATCAAGAGAAAAAAAACGCATCCTAACAGCACAGAAAATCATATTGTTGCCTGTATCTAACTATAAATGGGGTAGAAGGGGTAGGGGCTTATCAAAAAACAAGGCAAGGGTAAAAAAACTGTCATTCTGCCTTCCAAAAAACATAACTTTTTACTTTCTCTTTTCCATTGAATAGTTCTTTTTGTTTTCTTACTGTTTTGCCTGTAGTCTTAGTAACCTGCGTATGCATGCGTTTTCAAACAACGTCACATTTCTCTTCTTTCAGTTCTTACAAAGTATATGGCATTTACTTCACTTGAATTCTTACTCTTTTATTCATATGCTATAAAATGTTACAGAAATGATTTATAATCAGACATGCATTTGCCAGTAATTCTCTCCGTTAGCTTCAGCAGAATTCTTAGTTGGTACATGTTCCTAAAAATACCCCCATTTGAGTATATTTGTGAGACCCGCATTTCATTAAATAATACAGAAAACCTGGTTTTGGTACCATTGTAAGCCCTCCCTCAGGTACTTCAAGCACCACCCAGTTTCATATAATAAGAATTTCAAAGGCTTTACCCAGACACTTACAGGAAATCATAAGGTAATCTTCACAGTTGCCCTTCTCATCTTGATGTTCCACAGGGATTCCATTGGCATCAATCACCGCCTCTGATGCACAGTCTGCCACCAAGACTTCTTCAGAAACAACATCTGTTCCCAGAGTATCAGTGACAATATCTGCCTCTTCAACATTATCGTGAACTACATGTTCTACATGTCCAACTTCAGGTACATGCATTGACTCACTCATCAGCACATGTTCTGGTATAGACATTGCTTCTGCTGTTATGTCAGAAGCTAAAACATCATCTGGGACAGTACAATGAGCCAAAGAAACCTCTTCGGCTACGTCTGTGTCCAGCACTTGTTCAGGAATAATGACAGTTTCAGATACATCTGGCTCCTCCATGATATCTGGGCACTGAACATCCTCGATAACAACATCCTCAATGACATCTTGGATTACTACAGAATCTGGATCATCAGGAACAAAATTATGCACAGTTATATCTGAGTCGACTACATCTGAGACAAATACTGTTTCCTGTACTTCCACAACAATCTGATCTCCATCCATATGTCCTGCATCAGTTCCTGAAAAACATAATTAAAATAGCAGTTAAATTGTAAAACTACATCAGATTAAGTGGTTAATAATTGAAATTACTTCTATTTCACTTCAACTTTTACACTATGCGGAAATTTAGTATAACAGGCATAACAGCCTATAAGCAATTAAGATAGGCAGATATATGGGGTGCTGACAAAGCAAGCCCTCAGTAGGTGCTAATACAACTAAGACGAGTAACATTTTATCTCCTGAAAAAGATTACCAATTTTAAGAGTCTCCCCCAAAATCCGAACTATTGCTTGACAGAACAGTAGCTCATTCATATTGCTCTGAGTAATAAAAACAACTGAAAATCGAGACCGACTACTCTATACAAAAGCATTGATGCAGCACAGCACTTTTAAGCAAAGACAAAATAAACAACAGTCAATAGCATCTAATGTGAACACTCTTATCTGCATATTATCTCCTGACAGACCTGTTGGATCAAAAAACGCATTTGGCTCATGTGGCTGCAATTCAAGCCCATCTTCATCCATGGCCTTTAACTCTCATCAGTCACAGCGTCTGCAGAAGGTAAAGAAGAAAGGTTATTTAACTCATGTTACGCTATGAAGGTTGCCTCTGCCTGGGCATCAAAAAGCAGGAATTTTGGGCACACGGAAGTTAACAGATAACACCAACACTCCAGGTCCATTTCTCAAAACCCCACAGCTCCACAAACACAGAAGCAGCTGATAGAGGCATATGAAAATATGATTTCCTCATAATCTTACAAAGAAAAAAAAATTAAGACAAAGCCTACACAAGGTCACACTCGAAGTCTTTTTTGGATGGTGGGGAATAGTGTAGTCACATCAATAAAGCCCAATAAGGTAGGTTAAAGGAAAGCTAATAATCTGAAATGCACACCACTTTTGATGTCCCTTGTGTTCATACTTGGGCAGTCCTGAGGAAGCTACTCTTATGTCACTTCAGGAACTGAAATCATCAATGTAAACTGCTTCCAGAACATAACACCATATGTTTTCAAACCCCAGATGTGCGAATGTCTTAAAA